>NW_014577159.1:303882-309156 GCF_000485595.1 Priapulus caudatus
TCTCTCTCTCTCTCTCTCTCGCTCGTGATCTCTCTCTCTCTCTCTCTCGCTCGTGATCTCTTTCTCTCTCTCTCTCGCTCGTGATCTCTCTCTCTCTCTCTCTCTCTCTCTTTCTGCATGTCTATCCATCTCTCCCCCTCTCTCGCTCGCTCGTTCGCTCTCCGTTTCCCACCTCTATGTCGCTCACTCGCCCTCGCACTCTCTGTCTCTTGCTCTCTCCCCTCTCTCATCTTCTCTAATATGGTCACCTTATACAAGTAGCCGGTCAAGATACTCTACAAGGCCCAGCCGAGTTACGAACAAGATGGTTCTAAACTTTCGTTTGTAACTACATTCTGCGAATATCCTAGTCCAAATTAATACACAACAATCTAGTACCTGCAACATACCGCTAATGCTAGAAAACACCAGCAGATTCATAACATAGATTCATAACATATGTGTGCTATAGTATAATAAATAATACCTACATTAAAAATAAACTTTTTGGTATGCTCAGCTGGCGAGCGTTGCCTCGAAAACATGTTGATTCTCCGAGTCCTTTAGCGACGTGATTGGCACTAGAAATTTGACGTGCACGAATTTAATATCTTGTTTATATGAACTTGGAAAACGAAAAGTGGAGAACTAATCAGGGTTGACTCGCATATAGATTCTCTGGAAATGTTGCCCAGGCTGACAGGTTAAAGAGATAATAAATACTGTTTTTGTATAATGCGCAATAATTAAATATAGGGCCTATATTATAAATGTTATATAAATATAATAACACGTACGTATATCTCTGTGCACCTCTTGCTATGTTCAACTGAGGACCGGTAACCACTCAGTCGTTGCACGACGCTGCCTCGAAAACGTGATAATTCTCCGTGTCCTCCAGTCTGGCGATTGACACTGAAAATAACTTTGATGCGCATATATCAATTCATTGTGTTTATTGAACAAATCACGAATAAAGACATATAGACTTTACCGTTAATTATACCCTATCGCTAAGTATTTAATACTATAACCACGCATCTTTATACAACTATAACGCATGAAAAGGGTACTTACAATTTAACTCAGTCAGGTATGTGTGTGTCATCCTGATTAATCCATTTCTATGCTGTAATTAAACGAATGAACGACATGAATTAAGTAAGAAGTTATAACAGATACGGAAGCTTTAGTTGAGCACGAATTCCTATATATTTATTTACTCACGTTAGCTGTAATTATGCGCATTAGAAGTTGTCGCAGCTTGAACCTATGACGACAAACACACAGCGAGAACATGGCGTGGACATTGCGGGCCACGTGTATACTGACCGTGATATATCTCGCGACAGAGAAGCCCGTCACGGCGTGACGAATGTCCAAGTGATTCATTTAGGGCCTATATATGCGCGCTTTATATGTTGAACATACTGGCAGGCTCTCTATCTCTCTCTATCTTTCTCTTTCTCTTTCTCTCTCTCTCTCTCTCTCTCTCTCTCTCTCTCTCTCTGGCTGTCTTTCCCTCGCTCTCGCTCTCTCTCCCCCCCCTCTCTCTCTCTCTCTCTCTCTCTCCCTCTCTATCTCTCTCTCTCTCTCTCTCTCTGACTGTCTCTCCTTCGCTCTCGCTCTTTGTATAATATGAGAACCAAGTTCATACTGTCAGTCGACATACTACATAAATCACTACTAAGTTACGAACAAAATTGGAAACAATCCTAAAGTTTCGTTCGCACACCAATTCTTCGAATGTCTGAATAAATCCAAATTCGAGTACGCTCACAAAAAACTCCCAACAGTCAGCATACGTTAGATAACACTATAACACACAATCTAGCACCGGCAACATATCAGTAATGCTAGAAAACACCAGCAGATTTATACCGTGTGTCTATATACCGTATCTATTGAACGCGAGAGATCTTTCGAGAGAGAAGCCCGTCACATCGTGACGAAACCCGATGTTAATCAGGTCAACGTTATATACATGTGGGTTAGGCCTATTCCATATATGCGCACTTTATAATTATTCCCCACACTAGATGTCGCTAGGATGTCAAAATTCAACATAGCATCAAAGCATCTCTTTGTGTTATTGGATGGTGGCGCCTCTAGCGGATCATTATATCTCCCCTGAAACCTATTAAATTCATACTCCGGCCAGCTACGGGCGCGAAATAATTTCCCATTGGCGGCCGTACATGCGAAAAAATTCCCATAAATCAGCAGAAGTATTTTTTAAGAAATCACAATGCCATCCTCGTTGCATTTACGTTGCAAGTGACACCGTATATGTTGAACCTCAAAACTCAGTTCTTTCTGCAAACAGGTTAAGAGCGCGTGATAGCGTAGCATTGGTTCATCGCACAGTATCGCATCTAGCATCGAGCGATTTAACAGCTCTCTCTACTCGTATCCTATTAATATCGTAATCATTACCCTGATCCCTGCCGTCAACGGCAGCTTTTTCATTATCGATCCCCCCCCCTCCTGGAATTTCTCGCTCTTTGTTAATCGGAATGAACATCGACGTCTCATGTAAGTGCGATCGCACAGGATGCGCGGCGTGTTTGTGGACGCACCCTGGTCTCAAACAACAACAAAATCTAACTGGAGGGAATGACGCGCTTTAGTGCAAAGAATTAGTTGATTTCAGCTTTAAGAATCGATGTGACAGGATGGGCGCGAGCCGATGGTAAAAGCGCATGCGATAGACGTGTGCGATGCTATCGTCACGTCTCGACTATCGTTGAACACGCGCACACGTGCAGGATATACTACGCTCGACGAATGACGAAAATAGCCGAGACTTAAACAGCGAGAACTATATATACTGTTCTACTGCTCTACTGCACTGTACTCTACTCTACTATATATACTGTTCTACTGCTCTACTGCACTGTACTCTACTCTACTCTATTGCTCTACTGCTCTAGTTTATTCTGCTCCCTACTCCACATGCGGAGATTCCCACCAACGCAACCAGTGATTCACTGCACTGTATTATCCTACCGCTTTACTCTTTACTGAAATATGTAGAGATTTCTTTACAAATTATTGTGGACATCTACATAACCGCCATCATATAAAAAGTACCTCGAAAACTTTAGTTAGAGTATATTTATTAAAAAGTATTTCAATCGTGAATGCACGTGCTAATACACACGCGTGTGTACTTCAACATACGTAATTGTAATATAGGTACAAATAAATATAAAAACGTGAGTTCTTTGTAGAAGACACCGACTGAGAAAGGTGTAAGTTGCGTGATACGGGTACTATGCAGTTGAACGCTCTTTCTATTCGGTAGTACACTGAGACTTCATGTTTGTATGATGTAGTAAAACACTAGTGAACGTTACTTCTTGTCTTGTCTTTATCTATCTCTAGTCTATTACAGAACCTTTACAACGGTAGTGCGAATAACACGCCTACCTAGTGGCGTAATACATAGAGTAAAATAGAGGGGGGGTGAGCAGAGGGATTTGAAACAGTGGTATGGCTAACGAGGAATAACTATTATGTAAATGGGCTGGCGCGCCCTGTTGTCGCCGTCGTCGTCGTCGTTGTGATCCGCCGATGGTGTGGCGTATCGCGGTGGTGGCGGCGGGTACCCAGCACTCGCGCTCCTCTCCTCATATGGTGGTGGGGGTGAGTGCGGGGTACTCTGCCGCATCGACAACGGTGGCGTAGAGCGCGACGGCTCGTGCCACGCGCTCCACGGGCAACTGCGCGGTGCCATGGCGTGCACCGGGTGCGTGCAGTTGCGCACCTCGCATGTCGTCTGCGTCACGGCGTCCATGGTCGTGCCGGTGTGCGTAACCGCATGCATAGCGGTGCTAGGCGGTGGTCGGCGAACCGTCGACCGACTCCATACGTCGGACTGAGGGCGCCCGCGTCCACTTCCCACGAAGGCTATCGGGACCGGCGCCCCGGCGCCGGGAGGTGGTGGGGTCGCGCCAAGCACGGGGCCGAGCCCCGATCCGCGAGCGAATGCCTGCAACTGGCGCCGCCCTGCCATCCGTCCGGTCTGCGGCGGCCAGGTCGGGATTCTCCGGCGCGTGTCGTCGGCCGCGGCATCCTCCACGACCTCTGAGATGGGTTGATATGCTGGCGAGTCCATTGCGTCTGCTGACGTTTGTCGATGATCGGTGAACACTGCATGGCGGTGAGGGGAGAAAGGTCCGTAGCTGCAGCTTAGGTACGGATAGCATGAAGGTAACGAATCAGGGTAACGTTTATAATAAGGCATTAGGCCTTTTACAATCTCAATTTTTACAAGTTCCATTTACAATTGATATAAATTGGTGGTTTTACTCAAAGCTTTCAATTACGCGTTTAACCAATATATCCTCGAATAATATTTAAATAGTAATAATTAAAGAAATATCATGAATGAAAAATCAGTATGAATAGTATGTCCAAACACAGGTCGCATCAGGCGTGTACGTATAGCTCTGCGCACTTCGTGGTATGCGTAACTGGAGATCGGTAACCACTTAATCGCTCGCTGCTCGACGTTGCCTTGAAAACATGTCGATTCTCCATGTCCTCTGTTTATCCGGTTACGGCGCGGCGATTGAAACTGAAAAAATATTTTATGTGCATGAAATTAATATGAAATTCGACAACGAAAGGCGGATAGCATTGATTCATCGCACAGTATCGACATCTAGCATCGAGCGTATTTAAAGCTCTCTTCTACTCGTATCGTATTAATATTCGTAATCTTTGACCCCTGTCCCTGGCGTAAACGCAGCTTTTTCATTATCGAGCCCCCCACTCTGCTTGGATTTTCGGTCTTGCTTAATCGGAGATGAACATCGACGTCTATCGTTAAGTGCGATCGCACAGGGATGGGCGGCGTGTTTGTGGACGCAGCCTGGTTCAAACAAACAAAATCTAACTGGGGAGGGAATGACGGGTCTTTGTGCATAAGAGATTCATTATTTCAGCTTTAAGGAATGCGATGTGACAGGATGGGCGGAGCGGATGCGTTAAAAGCGCATGCGTATAGACGGTGTGCGATGCTATGTCAGTTTCGACTATGTTGACCACGCGCAACGTCGCAGGATTACTACGCTCGACGAATGACGAATAGCCGATACTTTAAACAGCGGAGGGAGAGAGAGAGAGAGAGGGAGAGAGAGCGTGGAGAGAGGGAGAGAGAGAGAGAGAGAGGGGAGAGAGATGGTGTGTGTGCGGCGGTGCCGCGGGTCGGGCGTGCGTGTTGTCGTGTCTCGTGCGCGTAGTGTGCGGTGTGTGCGTGCGTGCTCCGCGCGCGCGGGGATTTCTGTG
>NW_014577159.1:312018-316950 GCF_000485595.1 Priapulus caudatus
TGACGTATCAGTTGCGACTGACAATGAAAGTGTGCTGTGTAGTTTTATCCTATCCCCTCTCTCTCTCGCTCTCTCTCTCTCTCTTCTCTCTCCTCGCCTCTCTGCTTCTCGCTCTCGCTCTCGCTCGTCGCTCTCCTCTCGCTCTCGGCCTCCGCTCCGCTCTCGCTCTCTCTCTCTATCTCTAATCTCTGTCTCTATCTCGCTTCTCGCTCTCGCTCCGCTTCTCGGCTCTCGCTTCTCGCTCTCGCTCTCTCTCCTCGGCTCTCTCTTCTCTTCTCTCTCTCTCCCTCTCTCTCTCTCTCTCTCTCTCGCGCGCGCTCGTGTCCTCCTCTCTCTTTCTCTCCTCCTTCTCTCTCTCTTGCGCGCGCATCTCTCTCTCTCTCTCTCTCTCTCTCGCTCTCGCTCTCTCGCTTCTCTCTCTCTCCGTCTCTCTCTCTCTCTCTCTCTCGCTCTCTCATCTCTCTCCTCTCTCTCTTATATACTCTCCTCTCTCTCTCTCTTTCGCTCTCGCTCTCGCTCTCTCGCTCTCTCGCTTTCTCTCCTCCTCTCTCTCTCTCTCTCATCTCTGCTCGTCTCTTCGCTCTCGCTCTCGCTTCTCTCGCTCTCTCGTTGTCCTGTCTCTGTCCTCCCCCTCACTTTCGCCCCATCCTCTCTGGCTCGCTATCTCTTCTCTCTCCTCTATCTCACTCGCACTCGCACTCTCTCACGTCCACTCGCCCTCTCGCTTCCTCTCGCTTTGTCCTTTCTCGTCCTCCCTCACTTTCGCCCCATCCTCTCTGGTCTCCATCTCTCTGTTCCCTATCTCTCTGTTTCTCCTATCTCTCTGTCTCCCCTATCATCTCTGTCTCCCTATCTCACTCTCACCTCTCACTCGCTACTTCGTGTGTGTGTGTGTGTGCGTGTGCGTGCGTGCGTGTGTGTGTGTGCGTACATACGTACGTTCGTCTGCGCGAGCTATAACTATATATAGCTATATACTATATCCTGCAGCTTCTTATGACTATATAGCGAGGCGACTAGCGGCGATGTCATGCAGAAAATTCTGCTATCAGTGCGCATGGTCGACGACACCCGTAGAAACACGGCTACATACCAACCTAATCCATAATATACTACACATATTTATGTATATATATCAGAAGTAGATAATAGGAAATTCCCTATATTATCTACTTCTGATATATTTATATATATATATATATATATATGCCTGTTGGCGGGAAGGGCTTATTCAGTATTCAAATCATTTTCCAGTTTATTACCTTATTAATTTTGTCAGTGTTTCTAATGCACTAGAGCGTCTCATTAACCGCGAAATACGGCAATTAAGATTAATGAGCTCAGCTATGGTTTCGTGTCTAAGATTGTGTGCATACGTAATCAAGTCTTGTCTCTTACAACAAAACATTAATTAGTACCGAATTCACGTGCATCACAATACCCCGCACTGGACTGCAGTCTATTAATTACACTCGAACACGTATTCCCATGTTCCGTTGCGCTTTTGCCGTCAAATTATTGTTTCAATCTATAATGTCTAATTGGGCGCGTGAAACCAACACTGTAACCATGGCGACATTATGTTTACTGTATCTTTATTAGACTCCGTCAATTTATCTTACATTACATCGTTCGGATCAAGTATTTCCGCGCTATTATTGACCCGGGATTGCTTCGCATGGAATCTTTATTCCTAGTGAGCCGCGGACAGGCGAGACAGACCGAACATGCATTACTAAGAGTCCGTCTCATTCAGAAGGCAGGGATGCGCCCGCATTAATCTCCACGATGCAACCCGTCGGCCGACAATCAATAAACGCATTCCGCCAGAAAGGTCAGAGAACTCGCCGCGACGATCACGTTAAACCTTTCACTCAATGATGCGCTCGTGTGTCCGCTTAACATACGCATCCGTGCAAACGTGTGTAAGGGGTGGGAGGTGGGAGTTTAGAATCTCCGTCTCCCCGCATCACCCACTCACGCGACGTCCTCCTACGCGACGTCGATCCACCAACTACTGCTTGCAGCAGCTACGTGGTCTCCGTAATAACGCGGCACATCTGTATATTATCATAGTGCCGTGCGTTGTTCATATATTACATTAACACGGATTCACCCACGTATTCGCTGCGACGCGATCACATGCGACCCATCGCACCCATAAACATATATATATATATATAGTTCAAACGATAGAGCAGAGCTATAGTTAGAGTGCGGCGAGAGATATTAGTAAAGAGAAAGAGATAGCTAGAAGGAGAAATCATATATATATACTTGATATATATACATATATTACTATGAAAATGGCCACCAGTGAACATGCGGCAATTGCTCAAAGGGAAGAATTCGATTAACGAATTCTAAATCTGGCCAAATTCCAAATACGACACACATATATCACGACTCTATACGAATATCCACGCCAATCGGCACAACAACGCACGCCAGGCTTCACGGCTATACGTCTACGAAGAGCGATAGATAGACACCAGCGTCCGACAAGCCGACGTTTAGACCTGGCAGCCGCGTTGCATATCAAAGCATTTGTAACAAAATCAAACCACAGATTAGCGAGTAAATCTGTGATCAAACTAACCACCATGTCGGGGTTTTCACACATAGATGGACTCGTTGCCGTGGTGCTGGACGATCGACCGACGAAGCGTTTGAACCATAGAAATATAGAGAGAGACTATATCTACTTACATTATTTCTATGGTTTGAACGCTCAAGGTGACCGCGAGCCGAACGACTTTGCGCCCGTCTACTTTTCAAATTAAACTTTTATTTCAAATTAAATCGTCGCGACGATTGTAATTATTAATATAAATATAATTATAATTATAATTAGTAGTAGTAGTGATAGTATTATTAATAATACTAAATCATCTTTGACACTAGATATTTATCTTACTATCTTTGCGCTAACACCTGTTATCAGATATGCTATGTGGCATTCAGTAATGACGCCGGCACTATTCTTGCCAGCACGGATATGCGACTTTTCATTATGAAATTCTCTTGTTTACATGAGAGCGAGCAGCTGCAATACAAAGTGGTCGAGTGCTGTGCACGCTGATAAAAGTGGACGGACTGTACAAATATTCGCGAACGATTCCAATTTTCCACGTACAAATGAAACGCCTGTTCCCACATCCGATCGTGTGACAAAGGCACATAGTTTTTCACGTGAGCTAATGATGCCTACTGTACACCGACGAATATTTCGCTTATGAACATTTTCCGGCAGCGCCATAACAGACCGAATGCCGTAACCATAGATACAAATACAAACGTATATGTGTTTATATATATAGATCTATGCTGTAATGCAGCTAAACGACAGCTTACACTATTTTTCAAATTCATGAAAATTGGGAATATTCAACATAAATATAAAATAAGCCCACACGTGTATTTCCACCCTAATCCTGCCACTGCTTAGATCTGTAACACAATTCGTGCTTTATTAAATATCACTGAACAGTATATAATAACATTGTTATTATATACAGCTTAGTAGTAAAGACCTATTTTCTCTCGGCTGTACACATTGGCTTCAACCCCTTGGTTACCCAAATTTTCGATACGTGATCGCATATCTCCACAAAAGAATAAATGATCAAATAATTAGTCTATAGGCACAGATGCCACTTCTCAATTTGTAGATTAGATTTAGAACAGGCAACTGTTAAAAACTCTATGTGTGCAAAACGAAACTCTGTATTGTTGTAGTAAGAAAAATTTACCCAATGCCTATACCTGCCCTGAATATATCAATTCACACATATTATACAACAATTTATATACAATCATATAAAGCTACAACGCATAACGTATAAATATACAATTAGTAATTGCCACCATCATGCAGAGAAATTCTTCCACCACGTTGCAAGTACCCTTCACCTTTCTCGTGAATTTTTCACATGCAAAAACTTCCAAACACTATCATTCCATTTATACAAAGGAATAAACACAGTGACGTCTAAAACCATGTCAGAACTCCTCACTGTATACAATCGTGACTAGTCCCATCAAACCGGATAGTTAATAACACTCATAACTAGCACGCTAATTTACATCAAAGTCATGCAAATCCCACTCATCCATCAGAAGGAATATCACAGCATCCTTCTAGTACATTCAAGCACGGCCACGTCACAAACAACCCTTCGATCGCCGACACCACAATCATGTCTACAAAATGTCTCATACGAACGTATCCTCTATGTTCATGCCGACTCACACGCCCTCTACCCACGCGGCCTAACGACCGCTGAACTCCCGGTGAAAGTTCAGGTAATGCTTGAGAGCCAGTGGAATCGGCAGGCTGTATATCTTGTGGCTCATGAGATAGGAGAACGACTCATTCTCTCCCGTCGTCGTTGCCGCTGCGCCGCTGCCGCCGCCGCCGCCGCCACCATCGTCGTCGTCGTCGTCGCTGCACGTACGCGGGTCCGTGTCCTCGGAGTCGGACGGCTCGACGAGGGAGTGTGCCGCGTGCTGGCGAATGTCCCGCCATATACGCTGCATCATAGACGTCTGCAACGGGCTGCCCGAGCCGCTACTGTGCGCGCTCTCCATCGCCGCTGCGTCAGCGCCCTCTGGTGCCGATCTCCGCTCGCTCGCGTCGCTCGATGCGTCATCGCTTCCGGGGTGGAACGCGGTATCGTCGTTTCCCGCGGCGTCGTCGGCTTTCCCCGCTCCGTCGTTTCTACCTGCCGCGTCGTCTTTCCCCGCTCTGTTGTTCTTCTCTTCCCCATCGTTCCTCTCTGTCGCGTCGTCTTTCATCGCTCCGTAGCCCTTCCCCGCCGCGTTGTCCTCTCTCGCCGCGTCGTTCTCTCTCGCCGCGTCGTTCTCTCTCGCCGCGTCGTTCTCTCTCGCCGCGTCGTTCTCTCTCGCCGCGTCGTTCTCTATCGCCGCGTC
>NW_014577159.1:316960-320684 GCF_000485595.1 Priapulus caudatus
GTCGTTCTCTATCGCCGCGTCGTCCTCTCTCGCCGTGTCGTTCTCTCTCGCCGCGTCGTTCTCTCTCGCCGCGTCGTCCTCTCTTGCCGCGTCGTTCTCTTTCGCCGCGTCGTTCTCTCTCGCCGCGTCGTTCTCTCTCGCCGCGTCGTTCTCTCTCGCCGCGTCGTTCTCTCTCGCCGCGTCGTTCTCTTTCGCCGCGTCGTTCTCTTTCGCCGCGTCGTTCTCTTTCGCCGCGTCGTTCTCTCTCGCCGCGTCGTTCTCTCTCGCCGCGTCGTTCTCTCTCGCCCCGTCGTTCCTCCCCGCCGCGTCTCCTTCACGGCGGGCCGCGAGCTGCGGTGGGTCGCCCTCTCGCGCACGGACCTTGCCGTTGGTCGGCTTTCGTTTACCGTTCGTGCGCCTGTATTTGTTAGCGGCTTCAGCCGTCTCGCGGTCGTCCATCTCCACACTGCTAGTCACGGCGTCCTCCTGAAGGTTGCCGCTCGCCCCTGACCGCGCCTGTTCGTCGATATCCGCCGACTGTGGGGGGCAAACGAATAGAAATGCTCAATAGGCAATGCGCGACACTTTGATTAATGTCATTGGTTCATTGCTATTATATACTATAAATGCTACTAATAGTAGACTAATGTTGCTAGTCATATATATAATAATGCTGTAATAGCTACTATGTGACTATGATATCATCATGAGTGTCCTAATATAGACATCTATATTATAGTCTATTTTATGACACTCATGATATTATGTAGGTTATTACATATCCACATACAGTAAATTCCAATGTTAATATTTGGGAGTGGAAGTTCGAAATGTATCCTAAATTTGTTACTTCGGCATGTGATAGTAAATAAAGCAAACGTGTATACTCTCAATGAAACCATCAGAAGGTGACAAAAAAAGGACATATGTTGAGCTTTTAAGGTGACAAAGGTAGAACATGACACGTTGTCACTCACAAGATGTGGATATGACACACGCAGGACATGGTATGTTGACATATAGTGGTAACAAAAGCAAGAATTTAAATTAACACGTTAAGATGCTATGGTGACAATGGCAGGACATGGTATGTTGACATATCGTGGTGACAAAAACAAGAATTAAAATTAACACGTTAAAATGTTATGATGACAATAGCAGGACACGACAGTGAGACGTGACGGTGACATGGACAGGACATGACACATCCAGGTGACAAAATCAGCCACTAAAACTAACAGGTTAGGATTTAACGGTGACAAGTGACAGACTCTTTCATCTGCAACATGAAAGCACGTTAAGCTGGGCTTACACTACCGACTTTATTGTTGTCAAATTGGCGAGTTGGACCAATTTCGCAATTCCGCAACTCCAAGTTGGCAAAAATATAACATGGTCCAATCTCCCAACTAGTTGCTATCGATCGGTTGGTCGCTCAACATTTTGTGTTTACACTCTGCCGATTGTTTGTTGTCAGTGGCGTATCCAGAAAATGATGTACAGGGGGCAAAATTTACCTGGGCTGCCACAGGCAGCCCCGCGTACTGTAGGCATGTCACCGCTAGGGGGTTCTGGCGACATGCCCCCCAGAAAATTTTGAAATATTTAAGCCATTTTCCTGCAATTTGAGGCATACTGTGGGCCATATTCTGATGTCTGATGATTTCTCCTTATTTCTACCCCTGTGTAGTAATTACTATCATTACTATAGTAACCTAACCTCAAGTGTGTACGCTCTCTGGAAAGTCATGAAAAGTTGTTTAAATCCTAAATTGTAGGGTTGAGTCTAGGGTTGAGATAGTGTATGGACCAATTCGCCAATTCGCCAACACAAAGTCGGTAGTGTAAACCCAGCTTTACTCCACCACGTCCCTTCAATGCCAAACTCGCATGATGCCCGCTCCCGATGTCGCGCGAAATTCCTGACGTGTGCGAAATACATGATATAGGATGCGTATGCGCATGCGTGCCGACCCAACCAATCACAGCTCGTCCTTGTGTTACGTTAGGTTGTGTACACTTGGACGAACACAAACTGTCAATTGAAGGTTTGTATAAAATTTGTAACGTATATATTAGTAAGAGTTTAAGAGTGGATAGGTAGAGATTCGCAGATCAGGAATTTCGCACACAGACGAGCTGTGATTGGTCGGCTCGGGACCAGTGAAAAAAATACACGTGGGCTCAGGGCAATTTAGCCCCCGAAATGCCAAAAAGAGCCCCGGAAATGCCAAAAAGAACCCCCGTAAATTTGCATAGAGTTCAATGCAAACCAAATTTTAGAGTGCTATTTTCATCCACGCGAGCTTGAAAAATAGCCCCCGAAAAATAAATTATCTTTTTTTCCCTGGTCGGGACGCATGCGCATACGCATCCTATATGATGTATTTCGCAAGTCAGGAATTTCGCGCGACACCGGTACGCGCGGATGCCGTCTCGCGTGCGCTGCGCAGCGAGGCTGCCTCGCCGTGTGTCTCACCTGCTCACGCTCGTCACCCGGACCATGTTCCTCCTCCTCGCTGCTCTCCCGTCTGCCGCGCTCTCCTCTCTCGCCCTCCCTCTCGCGCGCGGCGGTCGCGGCTAGTAGACTCACCGGCAGCGACTCGCGCCAGGCTATGATCTCACGCCCCTGACGCCGTCGTCGTCTTTCTCTTGGCTCTCTCTCGTCCGCACCTAGGATACACGATCACCTAATGTCAGCACGGTGACCTGAGAAATGACCTGAGGGGGGTTGTCGTGACGATGGTCAAGTAGCAACGAGAGAGGCGCGCAGCTGCCAGTAAAGGTGCGTAGCGTGACGGGGGCGGGTCGGATCGGCGAGGGTTTCACGAAGCAGGTGAGGAATTCGTGGTCTGAACTTGTGGTCAGTAAAGATTTACAATTATTTTAAGTAATCTTGGGGGAGGGGATAGCCGCTTCCTTGCACGCCCAAAGGTTATAGCTCAGATTGAGCCTTATTTTACACACATTTGCACCCGTCGTTTCTTGGCCTTATCTATGTATCACTGGAAAGATGCCACACATGGCAATTGTTTTACTTAATGACTGGCTACAATTAGCTACTGTTCACTCTTTCCATGAGAAAATCATTTTAACACAAACCGGCATAACGATTTGGGACCCTGTCACGATACAAATCAACATAAATGTGATAAATTTAGATATATTCAATATTAAAGTGCCACAAATATCACAATTGCTCAAATTTATTTGCCCCACACAATCAGATCAAGCAGTATCAGTAACTAAATTACTTTTAAGTTCAACAGTATCTCGGAAGTATTGTAAAAATTGTGTTAAATTATATTTACGACGCATGTATGAATGGCTTCCATACCTCTGTCTGGCTGGTCAGTCTCCATAGCAACCACACCGCCTGCACCACCTATGGGATGCTCACCTCCTAAATAACCAGTAAAGAATCATTAGCCATCTTACAGCAATGCAAGCAGATTCCAAATATCTTCCTCTCTCAGAGTCCTCCCACAACCACACTCGTACAATTTTACTTTACTGTAATCCCATAATTACACCGTCACCACTGTCACCACTGCCACCACTGTCGCTACTGTCGCTACTGTCGCCACTGTCACCACTGTCGCCACTGTCACCACTGTCACCACTGTCGCCACTGTCGCCACTGTCGCCACTGTCACCACTGTCACCACTGTCGCCACTGTCACCACTGCCACGGCTACCCCATCTATCACCGCTACCCCATCTATCACCACCGCTACCCCATCTA
>NW_014577159.1:320865-332829 GCF_000485595.1 Priapulus caudatus
GTCGTTCTTCTCTGACGCGTCATCCTCTCTCTCGGCGTCGTTCTCTCTCGCCGCGTCGTTCTCTCTCGCCGCGTCATCCTCTCTCTCGGCGTCGTTCTCTCTCGCCGCGTCGTTCTCTCTCGCTGCGTCGCTCCTCCCCGCCGCGTCTCCTTCACGGCGGGCCGCGGGCTGCGGTGGGTCGCCCTCTCGCGCACGGACCTTGCCGTTGGTCGGCTTTCGTTTACCGTTCGTGCGCCTGTATTTGTTAGCGGCTTCAGCCGTCTCGCGGTCGTCCATCTCCACACTGCTAGTCACGGCCTCCTCCTGAAGGTTGCCGCTCGCGCCTGACCGCGCCTGTTCGTCGATATCCGCCGACTGTAGGAGAAAACGGATAGAAATGCTCGATAGGCAATGCGCGATACTTTGATTAATGTCATTGGTTCATTGCTATTATATACTATAAATGCTACTAATAGTAGACTAATGTTGCTAGTCATGTATATAATAATGCTATAATAGCTACTATGTGACTATGATATCATCATGAGTGTCCTAATATAGACATCTATATTGATATTATAGTCTATTTTATGACACTCGTGATATCATGTAGGTTATTACATATCCACATACAGTAAATTTCAATGTTAATATTTGGGAGTGGAAGTTCGAGATGTAGCCTAGATTTGTTACTTCGGCATGTGATGGTAAATAAAGCAAACGTGTATACTCTCAATGAAACCATCAGAAGGTGACAAAGGAAAGACATGTTGAGCTTTTAAGGTGACAAAGGTAGAACATGACACGTTGTCACTCACAAGATGTGGTGGTGGCACAGGCAGGACAAGAAACGTGACGATGTGACACTAACAAGCCATATTTTGAGATGTGGATATGACACACGCAAGACATGGTATGTTGACATATCGTGGTGACAAAGGCAAGAATTAAAATTAACACGTTAAGATGCTATGGTGACAATGGCAGGACATATGTTGACACGTCGTTGTGACAAACGCAAGAATTAAAATTAACACGTTAAAATGTTATGGTGACAATAGCAGGACACGACAGTGAGACGTGACGGTGACATGGACAGGACATGACACATCCAGGTGACAAAATCAGCCACTAAAACCAACAGGTTAGGATTTATCAGTGACANTCCACCGCTCCCCCATCTATCACACCTATCACCACCGCTACCCCATCTATCACACCTATCACCACCGCTACCCCATCTATCACACCTATCACCACCGCTACCCCATCTATCACACCTATCACCACCGCTGTTGCGCGTAACCACTACCACAACTACCACCACCACCACCATTAACACCATTAACAATGGCACCAACAACAGCAAAAACAACAACAACAACAACAACAACAACAACGACGACGACGACAACAACAACAACAACAACTACAGCTACTACAACGAGCCTTCATTGTCGCTTTCTTCCATAATCGGAAGAATGAGCTTCCTTAGTCGGCGCCGGCGCTGCTGCTTCTTCTTCTTCTTCTTCCTGTGCAGCTGCAGGCCCGGGTTCTCCTGTGTTATGATGGATCGAATGCACTGCCTCACACGAAACCGGGCGATTTCCTGCAGAGACAGTGGCGCCACCTCCGCTGAAACACAAACACTTCGTACGTCACCTCGGGGGCGTGTACAGAGGGGGGGGGGTCCATCCCCCCCCCCCTGCTCGCGCAGAAAACGCATCTAAGGGGATCTAATTTCAAAAATTTTCTGAAAAACGTGCTCGCAAGTTTGGGTTACGGTTAGACCCCCCCCCCCTGGTACAAATCCTGTACACGCCCCTGCACCTCGTACATTTTAAAGTACTGCTGAGCTTAAATCTGGGGTGTCCCTGTTGGAAGCTACCAACCTATGGGTTCGGTGGGTTCATGGGAATTTTTTATTGCAAGAAAAAGATTAGGAGCACGTATAACAGCACAGGATGTTGTCTGTGACAATAAATGCTCTGAATGGTAGATAAATAAGTTCATCATCAAAATCGAATTAGGTCAAGGCTCAATGTGCCTAACACTTTTCTAAGTGATGCAATCCATGCAGGGCACGCGCCACCTTTTATCTTGTTTTCTGCAATTTCTCATGTGGCAGAGAATCATGAGGATACTCTAACACAGATGCATATAGTTAGGTTTGCAGTTCGCTTTTCACTAGCAGAACATCAGTGCGCAAAATTAGCGCTATATTGCCGGCGGCCGGCGGTTCAACGACCCATATAATCAGTCCACTTAGCCTATTCAAAATTTTGCCTGACTAGTTTTTATTGAGCGACTACTAAGGAGTAGATCATGTTCCAGCAATTCCTGCCAAACAAGTAGAACTCCACTGATAGCAATGAAATACTGAAAAATTATAAGTATGCCTAATAAACACAGAGCTAATACTTTTAATAATAATGGAATAAATTGAACAAAATTAAGGGCCTGTTCAAACTTGTAAGGGCCTGTTCAATTTGTCTAATGGCCTGTTTAAAATTTTGGGTGGGCCTGTTTACATTTTGGCTAATTTCATGCCCTGGAATATGCATTACTTGTTGCAGATAATATGCTCGTTTGTGGCATATTATACTTACGCAGCTCCAGACTTTCAAAGGTATTGTCATTGGGTGGTGATACAAGGGTTGCAAATGACACAGGGAGCACACTCCTGGTTTCCCAAGATGTCTGACTTTCTCTCCTTATCTGAACCAGCTGTAAACATGCATACATTCATTAGCACATAGACACATCAATCTGCAATAAATAGTAAAAAAATGAGGACAAAAATACCATTTTCATTTTGTTTATGTCATGACAACTCCACCTGCTACTCCTGCTGCTGCCACGACCACTGCTTATACCACTGCACCTGGTCTACTACTGCTGTTATCACAGCAGTAAGTTGCACTACATCTAATTTTTATTTGATTTGATTTTAGGCAGTTACAGTAACACTTTTAAATGATTTGTGTTTGTATGAAAATCTCTGTGAATATTTGCCTTGGTAAAACTTCTAAGCCTGGTAAAAAAAGCAACCTTGCATCAGTGCACACCAATGCATGCAGCTGCAGTTAACCCGTTAACGACGCTAGACAATTCCTGTTATGCTAATCAGACACGCAGGGATAACTTGCTTGGAATAACAGTGTTCCAAAGTGAGAGGATAGTTGATCAAAGATTTCTTATTCAATCAGCTTCAATGTCTGTCAACTGAGCACTGATGTCGAAATAAAACGAATTTGAAGAAAACTGAATTTAAAGTGATAGAAAATTAATATGGCATTCATTAATTATGGGTTGTTTGTCCCTCATTCTTTGCAAGAGGCAATCGTCCAGTTTGTGTAAGGAAATTCTCCGAAATATATATAATATGCCTTTTACATGGTGCTCATTCTTTTCTGATTAATTATTGCTTTTTTAAAGAGATTCTACATTCGGAATACTAAGATTGTGAGTGAAGCTGCCTGCTTTAATTTCCCCGACTTTTAGCACTCCTTTTCAGTTGCAACCTGATGATTTCAGATCCCCTCCTCGCTAAAATTACAAAGATTAGCATTTTAATATAGTTCTTCATATTGGTGCCACATTGTTGAAAGACAAATAAACAGCTAGACATCAGTGTTGTTGTCATGACTTATAGATTACACAAGATGTAAAAGATAAAATTTGAATATAATTAAATTCTACTCAATCATGCAGCTAACACTCTGATATGCAAGTAGATACGCATTTGCCAGTTCAGTAATTTGACTTATTAAATGCATGATTTTTAGTCTGAGACTCGAAATGTCTCAGTCAGTGCACACTGCATGAAGCTGAAGATTGAGGCTTGTTGCTGTGGCAATATAAGCAGTCTGTTTCATAAATGTCAGGGTTCATCAAGGCTACTTGGAGCAAGTATTTCTTGTGCATGCTGGACAGCCGGACATCTATTCGGAGGAATACACTATGATTAAAAATTTCACTTTATCCGTCTACTTGCATTAGATCAATTCAATCTGGCTTAAATTGTGCAGTGCAATAAGAATGGTTCTTATAGAATAGATCACATATCAAATAATTGAATATAAAGTTTCGATGCAACTATAGCATTGATATAATAACTCACTGCTGTCAGAGGTATAAACAGTAAATTACATTATGATACCCTAACATCACGTAAATATTCTTTCCCTACTATCAAGCCAACTGTAAGATAAAATATCCTTTCTTAAATTTAACATGATACGATACTAGCTACTATATATTGAAACCAAACGAGCGAACAGCGAGAACGTTTGACATTCAAACGGTGGATTCGCGACCACTATGAGTTGTCGGATTCCCCGAACTCATGAGGTTAAGCCTCTAATAAGTAATAAAAAAAATAAATAACAAAAATACTACAGTTTTCCACTCAGTGATGGTACGCGAATCGCTATGTCTATCAATAGACCAATGAAGCCAATGCCACTAACATGACAACTGCACAACTAATGCGCCTATGCAACCGCACTAATGCAACTATGCAACTTCTATGATGCTGCTGAATTATAACATGACGAAAAATATTAAAGGGCTCACCTGATCTTCGAGTGGCATAACAATGATGCCACCAACTTTGATAAGGTTCTTCATGTAGTTCTCGTGCTCCGGAGGGCAGGCCGCACCACAGTAAACCCGGTCATACGTACGGCAGCCTGTGGATGCCAGAACCACGTCATCAAGGCACTTGCTTAGTCACACCCTCCTCTATTCCATAACTACTCCACAAGCAACACGCAGAGTAACGTACATGATGTAATATCGCTCATAGGGTCTATGTCCCCCAGGGTACTGCCGGAACGTACCCTGGTAACTACCTGATATGGTTAGGGTTAGGGTTAGGGTTAGGGTTAGGGTTAGGGTTAGGGTTAGGGAGTAGGCATAGGTGACTCCCTAGACTCGTTAGTGGAGTGAGCGAGGTTTGGTCCGGCATATTAGATAGTACCAGGGTACGTTCCGGTATACCGGACCGTACCCAGGGTACGTTTCGGCAGTACCCTGGGGGACATAGACCCTCTCAGCCAGAGTAACATACATGATGTAATATCAATCGCGTGAACGCTGCCCCAGAAATAAACCTACCCGAAATCATCATCGTCTATAACTTATACTATAAGACAATAGCACTTGACCACGCCAAACACTCGCTCACCCGAATTTAGCTGGAGACAGTTGCCCTTCACGAATCTCGGCTCACACAGGTCGTAGCAGTCGAAGAACTTTCCTTTCTGTCTGAATAGATCCAACTTTTGCTTGGAATAACCAACGACATCGTCGTGAAGCTCAATCCCATGGTTTATGCCATAGGGACCTGCAGGACAGTGTGCCATTACCATTAACATCCGCGCGTAACGCTATTGGCTGTACAACATCGGATTGGGAGAACATTACAGCGACCTTAACGAGTACCAATAGAGTTATGGGGCAGATATAGTTTTGCATGATTCCATTTGGGACCCTGGTGGCACAGTCAAATCGATATGATGTACATATAGCAAGTATAATATGTGGGCTTATATAAGTCGTGCACAGTCAAACAAAACGTGTGCCGCGATTCGTATTCCATATGGATCTACATAAAACGGCTACTCCAATTACGTTTGAATAATTTATTCTTTACCCACACAAAAACGGTTCCCCCGTGATTCATCTTCCATGTTCCAATAGGAAGCAGTTGCTAAGGAATTCACATTTCATACGTAACAACATGTAACGATTCGTACATGTATTGCGTTTCATAAATATACACCGTACGCCCACATTACATGGTCGCTAATTCTCAGTTTCATATTCATTACAGTATTTACCAACTAGGTAACTGCGTTGCTACACACATGCCCGCTGCCATAACTCTTGCTCACCTATTACCAGTCCGACCATGGTGCTGAGGTAACCCGTTCCACTGCCCAGGTTCATGAACGACATGCCTTCCTCCAACTGCAGTGCCTCCATCACCTCTGAATAGATGCAGGGGGCAGATAGGTGTATGTTGCCGTGCTTCCACGCCAGGTCTTTATAGGCATTGTCACGAAACTCATCCTGCAAAACAAACAAACGTGGACAAATCAACTGACACGTCGACACCGGCAGCTCTTTCGCGCATCGGCGTAATTTATGGTATGTATTTTGTAGCAAACCATACAGTAACTGTCAAAACCCATATTATATTATTACATTTAAAGTGATTACGTCTCGAATTTTCTATGGTCAAATTTGTAAAATTTTTGTTGCCATTTTTTTACATTAAAAGTAAGAACTAACGGGACTAAACGTATCGTCAAATTCTTACCTAATGAGATTGTTTCTCAGCTAGTTAAAAGTAAAAAAAAACCTGGACGATTTGATATTAGTGTTAATAACATTAATTGCTTGCTATGGGCTATGTATGCATCACGAGTGTATGTTCACATCGAACAATATAGTAAAATAAGAAGTATAATGCAGCAATTTAACCATAAAAAGTGATCAGAATTAATTACTTATATTTTGTGAAAAAGTAGAAATATATTTTTTAGTTTTAACTATTTACGGTGACGTAATCACTTTAACAATATAGATAAGTTACAGAAATCCGTCACATCAAAAGCATAGCAAGTATGGCTGCTTAATATACTTAATACTTGACATGGCATAGTTAATACGCTCTTGGTCACGTGCACAATTGTTTCGGCTAGCTTTCGTGTCTATACCGCCTACATGCCTAACATGCGTCATTGGTCAACAAAAGTTACTTTGGCATTTCTTCACGCAAACTATACTTCATTTATTGATGTATTACGACTGCAATCAATGTGTGCAGCAGATTCGTTTATGTAGACACGGAATTTATGCTGATAGCTCGTCATGTTCAATTCAATTGGTGCTCGTTTGCAATAGTCATATATTTGCTGGTTTTCCATTCTGAACTTCATTTGCACTTGCTCGTTTACCCTCCCATAATGCACAACACACGAGCAAACACTTAAAACGCATGTTTACTCAAGTCGAGTCTAGCATAAAGAAAACCTTGCGAAATACAGCAGCAGAGTAAGATTGAAATTAATTTTCTTGCTTCCAGTATATATTCAAAATGCTTGCCACTTCATTTCTCACAGTGGAAGAAGAGTGATAGTGCCTTCTAGAATCTTCAAGCATGATCAACGTTTTTCTGTTTTCATATAAATTAAAATTTCGGTCCCTGAAAGAGATCAGCATGTATCATATGTATTTAGCACTGCAGAATAACCAAAATTGGTTAAAAATAACGATTCCCATACAGACACACAAACACACCCCGCAAAATTAAAACATAAATGCAAACGTAATATTCCCTTATGCGCACACCAATCAACAATGGACTGTTTGACGAGAATTTTATTCTGAAAAATGCAGCAATAAAGCATGCAGTACGTATAGCTATAGTTTTATTGTTGGTAAATATAATATGTGCTTTTTGCATAGATGCATGTAACATACGTAGATTGTAAAGCTTTTCAGATATTCTGTCTCAATGATTTGTCAATAATGTGAAAAGTGATTAAATCAAGTTGGAGAAACTTACTCAACAAACACCACTATAGATTACTCAAATTATAATATAGCCCATCACAATGGTATAAGCATTCTTTAACAAGGGTTTGTAATGAGTATTCATGGATCTCCCAGGGCAGTTTAGGTAGTTGTGGCAGTTAGGTAGTTGGTTGGAAAAATAGCTCGTTTTTATATTTTGCTCATTTTAAGTAGTTCCCAACTAAAACATCCCAACTTTATTTCCAATAATGTATTCAAACAGCACAAAGAGAGAACGTGTCGTCAATGGTGGTGGCGGGGGTGGATGGTGCAGGCAGTGATGGTGGCAGGGATGAGGTAGAGGCCATGTCGGTGGTGGGGAGTGCTGGTGCAGGCAGTGGTGGTGGTTGGGAATGGTCGTGCATGCAGTAATGGTAAAGGTGAGGGGTGTGGAGACAATGACGGTGGTGAGGACCAGTGATGCAAACAGTGATGGTAGTGGGGAGGTATGTGGAAGCAGTGATGGTGGTGTGGAGGGGTGTGGAGGCGGTAATGGTAGTGGGGAACAGTTATGCAAGCAGTGATGGTGGTGTGGAGGGGTGTGGAGGCGGTAATGGTAGTGGGGAACAGTTATGCAAGCAGTGATGGTGGTGTGGAGGAGTGAAGAGGCAGTGATGGTGATGGAAAAGGTAGTACAGGAGATGTTATGAAATTGGGGTAGGACAATTAACATCCTAATGGAATTCAGTAATGGTGGCGAATGCAGCACACATACATCCTACCAACTTTAGTAACGCTTACGATTAAGGTAGGGAAAGGGTAGGCCTATAGCTTTAGCACTACATAGTTTCCATCCTTCTACTTCTTTTACTTTATAGGCTATTACTCACATATCTATATTGCATAGCAGTGGTGTCAACAGTGCCAGACCTAAGGGTCAAGGTCAAGCTTGTACGTGCTATTATAAACTATTTATACAGCCTACAGGTATACACCTTATCTTGGTCAGTCCATTACCTTAATTCAGACGTATGGTGGCACGCTCCATTTTTAGTTTTAATGACTGCACATCAGTTTTTATTTTGTCAAATACAGCAATTGTGGTTTTTATATAGCTGCATGTCTCATGTTTCTTGTTGGTCGTACATACTGAACTCTTCTCTCCCTAGTTATGGGAATCATTATATTTTATGGGTCTCGTCATGGTAGGTGTTATTTGACAGTTAATGAGTTATTCGTGTCGTATTTTGCTTTCAATCACATTACCTGTACAAAAACATATGAAGGCCACAGACTAGCAAATTCAATAGGCAGCGTTGAAAATCTCACTGGAAAAATACTTAACAATCAGATGCGCAGTTACTGGGGGTTCTATAACCATATTATGCGACGTACGATACTGTCATTTACTGATAAACAGATGATCTTGGTCGAGGTGCGCTTAGACTATCTTTGGTAAACAACAAGTACAACGACGCCCAAGACACAACATAAACACTTGCAATTACACTGCTTATAAATTCCGACTGCTCATTTAATCACCCAAATCTATACTTATGTCGACCAGTTAAGTAAATCATTTGTCTGACTTTTCAAGACGCATGACTTACCGACGAAATCAGATTGCGTTACGACGTTTTCCTCACATCTCAGACAAAAACATGTAATACGTACAAATGGCTGCACGTGACGTCAAAAGCATAACACTGCGTTTGCATTCTGGGATATTATTTCAGCTGATGCGTCACACGTACACGTGACGGCAGTAATCGCCGCTATCGATAGCCGCTATCATAGTGCAAATGCACCGGTGACGCTATATTTGATACTATCAGAGTGCATAATAGAGATCTCTATTATGCACTCTTGATACTATATATGCAGACATACATTAATATTATAACAGGAGTGAATCATAATAGATTATTCACTAGAGTATTTATTAGATTATATATTAGATTTATTTTTATTCACTCCTGATTATATGTATCTAGAGGGGGGGGGAACGGTATTTTCGGGACGTGGGATTGGCCATTTTAATTACCTGGGAACTGGGAAATGTCCAGATAATTTTTCGCCGTGATTCAGGGAACAGAAGTCCATCGGGACGTGGAAAGACCCTCTAAAATTGTCTGGGATCTGGGAAAATTGTGTCAATTCGTCGGGATTTCAATTTCTGCGCTAATATTTATTTAATTTATTAATTTTTTTATTAATTTATGCCAGATAAAATATAGTATGTAAATATTAGTATTTATATGTAGTGTTTGAAAACCTAAACTACTGAATTTCCTGAAATAATGTCTACATAATTTCCTGGGAACTGGAATTGGGATTTTATTTTACTGGCGCACGGAATATGGTGTTTTTTGGCTGGAAAGTGGGAATGTACCCCCCCCCCCTCCCCGTTCCCCCCTCTATCTACATTGCAGAGAGGGGCCTGTCTAATAATAACGAGGCCAATAATCGCGCGTAAAAGACATACTAACATTTCGCTGCAGTTTTCGCATTATTGCAGACATTCCCATATAGCAGTAGTAAATGTGCATAGGCGTAAAGCAATCAGGTGTCCCTAAAAATAAAATTAATGTTAATTTTAAAATATTTGTTTTTATTTCGGTTCAAGCATACATATAAGCATAACTCAGTGATCTGATGGACGTACGTCGAACACCTTTGTTGCGATTCTTTTAACTCTAATGAGTTACCATATATTACTGATATATAGCATAATATAATAAAAAAATTACATCTTATTATATTGTAACAAAGCAATCATTATATATGATGCGTGCACGTGGGAACTTTACATTTCTGTTTACAATTAAAAATTGAAATTCGCCTACTCATTGAATAGGTGAACAGACCAACTTTTGATCCGATTAACCCGATTTTGCGTCGACCTCGAATGTACTCCCTGGCGAACGAGAGAAACTACGCTGCATACTGCCCGTTGCCACGTGTCACGTAAAACGTACCCATACGTACGTACGTAAACGTACGTATAAAAAACGACATTTTGCGAGTGAAATTTTCTTCAATTTTTTACAAATGTAATTTGGTTAGAATCTCGTTTAATAGGGGTGTCTCTAACAAGGAACAACCCCGGATGAACGCTCCTTTTCTGGAAATGTCTCATACCCGGAAAACAAAGTAAAGGCGCCGACAATCCGTCAATACGAAGACTCGGCGATCCAGCATTGCAGGGATAATTAAATTTGGCATATATTTATGAACAAAAACAATGCCATATTTATTTGTTTGAATTCGGGGTCGTAATTAGCTTTCATTATTATTATTATTATTATTATTATTATTATTATTATTACTACACTACCACTATTTACTACTATACTACTACCAACTACTACTACTACTCCCTACTACTACTACTCACTAAACTCACTCACTACTACACCTACTACTACTTACTACTACTACTACTACTACTACTACTTACTACTACTACTACTACTACTACTACTACTGACTACACTACTACTATACTACCACTACTATACTACTACTGATACTACTACTATACTCTACTACTACTACTACTACTATACTACTACTATACTATTACTGTTGCTGCTACTACTACTATTATTTTATTGTTTTATTTTTATTATTATTAATAATTATTATATATTTTATCGTCTACCTCATGAGAGTTAACTAAAAAAAAAATAAATTTTGGTAATGACCGTAAGAAACATGACTCGCCCACGTTTCCCCACATAGCACAGGTCGATCTTGGATTAACAAACACCCGCCGCGAACGCCTGCGAATTTCACAGGTCTGTTTTCGCGATCTCATCGAAGCTTTTATTTTCATGTTCATAATCGACTACCCAGACATCTGATGTACGCACGGGGTGAAGTCCTGTAATTTAGCCGTAGTTGTGATTGTGCAGCTATATGTAGCTCTCGGATATATTGCGTCCGAATAAGCCTGTCTACTGATTATACTGTCGTTCTGGACACGATAGTTTTTCTACAGAAGCGACTGAGGCAGCTAGTAGCTGCACATTACCCGCGCCACACAATTTGCAGTAAATGCGTGCAATTCAGACTCGATGGAGCGTACAAGCGGCTAGATATATAAGTTGATTCGATGACTAGATCAAAGCTCGTGAACGTGCAGCCGCAAGAGACGCTTCAATATGTTTTCCAATAAACCTCGGTGATGATTCTGCCGACGCGTGTAAAACTATAGAGATATGATGATGATGATATATAGAACATTCGTTCGTTTGACTATATGTATTGATGATAGCAATGGTTCATGTGCATTTACGCCAACTGCACATCGTAGCTACATATATTATAATATCACCCTATATATGATATACTAAATATATTATATTATATATATATCAGGAGTAGATAATAGGGTTATTATCTACTCCTAATATAATATATATATATACTGATATCATAATAGTATACTATATA
>NW_014577159.1:333945-349093 GCF_000485595.1 Priapulus caudatus
GTGTGTGTGTGTGTGTGTGTGTGTGTGTGTGTGTGTGTGTGTGTGTGTGTGTGTGTGTGTGTGTGTGTGTGTGTGTGTGTGTGTGTGTGTGTGCAGGGGGCAGAATTACGAGATAAATGAGCAGTTATTCACAACTATGGGGTTTCTAATGGAACCCTTTTTTTATCTAATTAATTATGTTACGGTGCGTTTCTCTCATACATTGATAGTTTCGTTCAGTGCCGTCACTATAGTATAGTGCCGTCATTAAGGAATATTTAACATAACAGGAAGCTTTACCCGGAAAGCATATCATGTATAATTAAATTCACTCTTGTATGGCGCGTATATGCGTATATCGATTTACTTCACATACGCTGATCCCCGTCTGTAGACGGTCGAGCGCATGATCATTGTTTCAAGCTGTATAATATATATATATGCTCTGTAAAACATCGATATACGCGTTGTATGGTTAGATGTGCTGGTAGAAAACAGCATATCGTATATGATTGCATGCATTTCCCGTTTATTCCTCTTTTATTCGATAGCTATGTCGATGGTCGTCAATGGTGCTGTACCTGGTTAAGTCAGGCGTTAGTGACGCGCGATTGCTAGCTTGAGGTTTGTGCCGCTTATGGTGTAACAACAAAATAACGCATCCGCTCAAGAAAAACCTACGCACATCTTTCTATGAACGTTATATATATATATAATATATTATATATATATATATATATATATAATTGTAGATTAAGTTTGCATGCTGTACGTATTATAGGGGCAATATAGAGCATGGTAATATCCAACCTAATACACTAAAGCTTTGTCTAGGACTAATGATTACTTTGCGTGCTCGAATTTCAGTATCATTCCGCTTATATTTGCCGAAATTTGCTCTTTCGGTCACAGGCACTTGAAGCGTTTCAATAAAATATATACGCAGGGGTCGTGTGCTGTGCACGGCGACAGTTAAATATATAGTTAAATATATATAGTTAAATATATATTTAACTGTCGCCGTGCACAGCACACGACCCCTGCGTATATATTTTATTGAAACTCTTCAAGTGCTTGTGCTTTCGGTCAAGTTTCAACATCTGCAAAAACACACATATGTCCACCTTTTCTAGCTGGGTGAATGGACAATCGGTTCGAAATTTAGATGTTAACAATTAAAAACCTTCCTATCAGGCAAGAGTTTTATCATATTTTTGTTGCATTTTTCTCCCAGCAAATGTTTTTATTTTAAGATACCTCGATCGCTCTCTTATAGCCGACATCAGAAACGCGGTTTTCGAAACTAACTTAGCGATATTGAAAGTATAACAACGAAAAACTGTGGAAATGCAAAAGGAATTATCATTTCATTTAATCAGCATGGATATTATTAGTTCATAAAGTGAAGCACAGGCTGTGACATATCGCTGCTAATGCAATTAAGCTAGCGCGGGCTGTAGTAAACGTTAATTACTGCTATATACCTGTACGGATACACGCGACTACGTATACGATATTTTAACTATAATTACGCTCAAGGGGTCGTTGTCGTATCAGGTACTACAGATATGTACCCGAGGTACATATATGTATACACAAAGTGTACCAGACTTGTACTACAGAAGTCTACCCTAACTCTAACACTAACCCTAACCCTAAACCTAACCCTAACCCTAACCCTAAACATACCTCATATAAAAATATAAACATAATACTAAACAACCTAAAACTACCTTTGGTACATATCTGTAGTACCTGATACGACAACGACCACATCTGCTATAATTACCGTGAAGCTACTCTAAATCACGTGTGCTTCATTGTGTCTATCTATCGATTTATTACTATTTCTGTCAAACATCTCTCGCGTTACTGAATTATTTTTAGGCGGTTTTTAGACATTGTCATCATTGCTGCTTCTGCTGCTGCTGCGGCGGCGGCGGCTGTTGCTGCTGCTGCTGCTGTTACTGCTGTGGAAAAGGTGGTACAGATGGTGGTTAATTACCTGATAGTAGTCGCCACGATCTACTGCACGAAAAACCTCCTCAACCAGGTCTGACTTGATGTAGTCTGCATTCCGCAGGTTATCAATCAGATCGTCGTTATCTTCTCCGGCGCTCACAGCTCCACCCATGCTGTCGTATTTTCCCTTCTTTCTCTAGATGAAAAGAGAATATGGTTGTGTTACATCACATGCACAGCACCAATTACCCTTGATGCTACCATAGTAGACGTTACAGTATGTTACAATTAACAAATTGAATTTTCTTTGAGAATATGTTCCCCATAAGGAACTCTCTACACTTTTCACCAAGTTCTACCACTGATTTGTCGGGTGCCATTCATATATCGTAGTCCCATTCCTAGATCATGCCATATTTTAACCTGGCAGACATGCTACATTCACAAAGCAAAATTCAAACACTAGTGAATGCTACACAAAAACATCCTATTTTCACTGTATATGCTATTGTTAGCTTCTTTTGGAATGTGTGTTGGAAAAAGATACAAACACCATCATAGTGGATACACATTTGTCCTGCTATATTCTATGGAAGCACTCCTATTGAGGATTACCCAAGAATAAACCCCCAAGGTAGCCTTCGGATGAACACCAAGAGTATACGCAAACAATTAAGGCAGGCCAAAGACAACAATGCAACAAACAGTCATGGCCTAACTGAATGATATGGGGCTTTCATGATGTGAAGCACAAACTGAGGTCCAAGACAGATTTAAGTGGTGGAAGATAGTTGTAACCTTATGTTCCACCTGGGACAAAGAGGACAAACTAACTGAAGTACCTAATTCTACAGTGGTTCCGTTCAACGGTGATCATATGTGGGTAGTCGGTACTTCTACCAACCACTAAGTATGATTACCTCTAATATATTATCAACACCTGTCATTACCACTACCAGAGTGAAATTATTGATGGTATCAACACTCAAATAATTTAATTGCATACCTAACTCATGCACATTCATTGACATTCGCTATTATTACCATCTTTACAATTTTTCCTCAACCTCTGCTGCAGTACTAGTAATTCATACTACTATCAACTACTTAATATCTACTTAATTACTTTATTATACCTTCTGCAATTCATGTTCGTTTTGCAGTTGTTTCACTTCTAAATATGTCCAACATTCGATCAACACTTCTACTGCATGAAAATTGTTCAAGTGCAATCGCTTGGCTGCAATTTTGGTGTTCCATGATCATGTTGACATGGTTATTGTCTGCTTTGACATACGATATTGTTATAGTTATAGATTGTGGTTATGAATTGGGGTTAGGGACAAGTTAAATCCTAATGAACAGTAATGGTGGCGAATGCCAGCACACATACATCCTAACCCAACTTTAGTAACGGTTACGATTAAGGTAGGGAAAGGGTAGGCCTATAGCTTTAGCACTACATAGTTTCCATCCTTCTACTTCTTTTACTTTTATAGCTATTACTCACATATCTATATTGCATAGCAGTGGTGTCAACAGTGCCAGACCTATAGGGTCAAGGTCAAGCTTGTACGTGCTATTATAAACATATTTATACAGCCTACAGGTATACACCTTATCTTGGTCAGTCATTACCTTAATTCAGACATATGGTGCACCTCCATTTTAGTTTTAATGACCTGCACATCAGTTTTTATTTTGTCAAATACAGCAAATGTGGTTTATTATATTACTGCATGTCTCATGTTTCTTGTTGGTCGTACATACTGAACCTTCTCTCCCTAGTTATGGGAATCATTATATTTTATGGGTCTCGTCATGGGTAGGTGTTATTTGACAGTTAATGAGTTATTCGTGTCGTATTTTGCTTTCATCACATTAACTGTACAAAAACATATGAAGGCCACAGACTAGCAAATTCTCAATAGCAGCGTTGAAAATCTCACTGGAAAAATACTTAAACAATCAGATGCGCAGTTACTGGGGGTTCTATAACCATATTATGCGCACGTACGATACTGTCATTACTGATAAACAGATGATCTTGGTCGAGTGCTTAGACTATCTTGGTAAACAACAAGTACAACGACGCCAGACACAACATAAACACTTGCAATTACACTGCTTATAAATTCGACTCATTTAATCACCCAATCTATACTTATGTCGACCAGTTAAGTAAATCATTTGTCTGACTTTTCAGACGCATGACTTACCGACGGAAATCAGATTGCTTACGACGTTTTCTCACATCTCAAGACAAAAACATGTAATAACGTACAAATGGCTCACGTGACGTCAAAAGCATAACACTGCGTTGCATTCTGGGATATTATTTCAGCTGATCGTCACACGTACACGTGACGGCAGTAATCGCCGCTATCATAGCCGCTATCATAGTCAAATGCACCGTGACGTATATTTGATACTATCAAGAGTGCATAATAGAGATCTCTATTATGCACTCTTGATACTATATATTGCAGACATACATTATAACAGGAGTGAATCATAATAGATTATTCACTAGAGTATTTATTAGATCTATGTTTTATTCACTCCTGATTATATGTATCTAGAGGGGGGGGGAATGGTACTTTTTCGGGACGTGGGATTGGCCTTTAATTACTGGGAACTGGGAACTGTCAGTAATTTTTCCGTGATTAGGGACAGAAGTCCATCGGGACGTGGGAAAGACCTCTAAATTGTCTGGGATCTGGGGAAAATTGTTGTCAATTCGTTCGGGGATTTCAATTTCTGGCGCTAATATTTTTTATTTATTAATTTTTTTATTAATTATGCCCAGATAATAATAGTATTGAAATATTTTAGTATTTATATGTAGTGTTTGAAACCTAAATACTGAATTTCCTGAATATGTCTACATAATTTCCTGGGAACTGGGAATTGGGATTTTATTTTACTGGGAACTGAGATATGGGGTGTGTTTTTTGGCTGGAAAGTGGGAATGTCCCCCCCCCTCCCCGTTCTCCCCTCTTCTACATTGCAGAGGGGCTGTCTAATAATAACGAGGCAATATCGCGCGTAAAAGACATACTACATTTCGCTGCAGTTTCCATTATTGCAGACATTCCCATATAGCAGTTAGTAAATGTGGCTAGGCGTAAAGCAATCAGGTGGTCCCTACAAAATAAAATTAATGTTTATTTTTAAAATATATTGTTTTTATTTTCGGTTTCAAGCTACATTATAAGCATAACTCCAGTGATTCTGGCGTACGGTCGACACCTTTTGTTGCGATTCTTTTAACTCTAATGAGTTACCAGTTCCTGTTCTGACTATATAGTAATTAATAAAAAATTTACATCTTATTATATTGTAACGCAAATCAGATTCTATTATATATGGGCGTGACGTGGAACTTTCATTTTCGATTTACAATTAAAATTGTGACAATTCGCCTACTATTGACTCGCGGTGAAAGACCAATTTTGATTTCCGATTAACCCGATTTTGCGTCGACCTCGAATGTACTCCCTGGGAAAACGAAAGAAAACTACGCATGCATATGCGTTGCCACGTGTCACGTAAAACGTACCCATACGTACGTACGGTAAACGTACGTATAAAAAACGACATTTGCGAATAGTGAATTTTCTTTCATTTTTGGTTCTAGCGAATTGTGAATTTGGGGTTGAAATCTCGTTTATTTTGGGCTGTCTTAACAAAGGAAACCCGGATGAACGCGTTCCTTGCTCTTCCTCGGAATGTTCTCATTACCGGAAGAACAGTAAAGGCCGCCGACATTCCCGTCAATACGAAGTCGCGATCAAGCATTTGCAGGGATAATTAGAAACTTTGGCATATATTTTTCATGAACAATATCAACAATGCCATTATTCTATTTTGTTTTGTAATTTCGGGGGTTCGTTTACTCTAGCATATCTAGTTATTCTATATTAATATTATTCGGGATTATAATTCTTCTTAGTCTTATTGACATTGTGAACTACGATCTCTCAAGGTATCCTAGTGTATTTTAGCACTGATATATTACTACATAAATTACTACTAACTAACTTTACTACTACTACTGCGTACTGGCACTAACTACTTATGCTAGCTCTATACATACATGAATACTACTACTGCTAAGAATACTATCCTACTACTATACTGCTACTACTATTATTACTATCTTACTATACCATTAACCTCTACTAACTTTTATACTATCTACTTGACCTTTGACTCTACTTACTACTACTATACTACGTCCAATACTTCAGTACTGTTATATACTATATTGTGATTTGCTGTATACCTCTTATGTGTTTTACTTATGTTTTATTTTTATTATTATTAATAATTATTATATATTTTATCGTCTACCTCATGAGAGTATATATTGGTAATGACGTAAGAAACATGAGCTCGCACGTTCCCAACATAGCAGCAGGTCGATCTTATTAACAACACCGCGAACGCGCGATTTCAACCTGTTTTCGCATCTCATCGAAGCTTTTATTTTCATGTTCATAATCGACTACCCTACAATCGATGTACGCAGTGTCTGTATTTACGCCGTAGTTGTGATTGTGCAGCTATATGTAGCTCTTCGGATATTGCGTCCGAATAATGCCTGTCTACTGATTATACTTGTCGTTCTGTGACACGATAGTTTTTCTACAGAAGCGACGAGCAGCTGTACTGCACATTTACCCCGCCACTGTAACAATTTGCAGTAAAGCGTCATTCGATTCGAGGAGCGTACAAGCGTATATATAGTGACTATCGATGACTAGATCAAGCTCGGGGTAGAAACGTTGCCAGCGCAGAAGACGTTTCCCATTGTTTTCAATAAATTCGCTCCGGTGATGATTCTGGCCGTACGCGTGTAACTTAGAGATGGATGATGATTGATGATGATGTATAGACATTCGTTTCGTTTGCTTTATATGTATTGATGATTAGCTGTAACAGATCGGCATTCGCGTTCATGTGCATTTTACGCCAACTGCCACATGTAGCCTACATATTATTTATATCACCCTATATATGATTATACTAAATATATTATAATCTGATATATATCGTTATTCATGGAGTAAGTTAGTAATTAGCGGTTATTATCCTTTTGCGTTAGTATTACTATATCTATATATAATATTATAGTATTGTATATATATGTGTGTGTGGTGTAGGATGCTGGTGTGGACTCAAACTCGCGAGCGAGCTGTGCAGATGCCGTTCGCGTGCGTGTTGGATGTGTGTGTGTGTTGCTGTGTGCTGCGTGAGGAGCGTGCTGTTGTGGTGTGGTGTGTGGTCAACGGGTGTGTGGTGTGTGTGTGTGTGTTGGTTGGTGCTGTGTTGTGTGTGTGTGTGTGTGTGGTGAGGGGGCAGAATTACGATTTATAATAGTGATTCAGTTATTCACAACTATGGGGTTTAATGGAACCTTTTTTTAATCTAATTAATTATTGTTCGGGTGCGTTTCTCTATACATTTAGTTTCCTGTTCCAGTGCCGTTCACGTAATAGGTTAGTGCCGTCAATTAAGGATATTTAACATAACAGGAAGCTTACCGAAAGCATATCATGTATATTATTCACTCTTGCTTATGGCGCGTATATGCGTATATGCGATGTTACTTCACATTTACGTTGATCCCGTCTGTAGACGCGTCGAGCGCATGTATCATTGTTTCAAGCTGTATAATTTATATATATGCCTCTGTCAAACATCGATATACGCGGGTTGTATGGTTTAGATGTGCTGTGGTAGAAACAGAATATCGTATTATGTTGCATGCATTTGTCCGTTTATTCCTCTTTTATTCGATAGCTATGTCGCGTCATGGGGCGTCCTTGTCCGCTCATGGTGCTGTGTCTGGTTTACCGCTTAGGGTCGAGTTAGACGCGGGCGATTGTAGCTAGACAGGTGTTGTTGAGGCCGCTTACTCGGCGGGTTGTAACAACAACAATAACGCATCCGCTCAAGAAAACCTAGCACATCTTTCTTATGAAACGTTTTATATATTATATCTTGAATATATGTATATATATTATATATGTATTTATATATTATATATATAATTGTAGAATTTAAGTTTCGCATGCTGCTACGTATTATAGGGGGCAATATTAGAGATGCGTATATCCAACCTAATCACTAAGGCTTTGTCTAGGACTAATGATTAACTTGATAGAGTATCTTCAGCTGCTTGAATTTCAGTATCAGTTTCCGCTTTATATTTTGCCGAATTTGCTCTTTTCAGGTAAAGGCACTTGAAGGTCGTTTCTCAACTAAATTATGATACCGGCGAGAGCGTTCGGTAGTGACTTGTGCACTGCGTACAGTTTTATTTTGATATATTGAGTTGTAATATATATAGTCTCAATATCCTTTACATTTAAACTGTCTCAGCGCCGATGCACAGGCACCGACCCCGTGCGTATATATTTATTGAAACTCTTTCTGGTGCACTGTCGCTTGTTCGGTCATAAGTTTCACACATCTCTTGCAGAAAAACCACAACATACTGTCACCTTTTCTTAGGCTTGCGGTGATGGACCAATCGGTTCGAGATTTAGACTGTAACAATTTAGATCATTGCTATCAGGGCAAGTGTTTTTATCATACTTCTTTTGTGTATGCATTTTTCTTCCCAGCGCAAATGTTTTTATTTTTTAAGATACCTTCGATGCCGGCTCCTCTTGATAGCCGATACGATCAGCAAACGCGGGTTTTCGAAGCTACTTAGGCCCGATATTTGAAAGTATAACAACGAAAAACCGTGTAAATGCAAAGGATTATTTCATTTTCATTTATCGCTTGGAGTAGTGTATCAAGGTATCATTAAAGGCTGAAGTATGATGGCGACTTGTTGGACATTCGTGCCTAATGCAATTAATGCATAGCGCGGGCCTGTAACGTAAACGTAAAAATTATTTAAACTGGATATTGCTATATACCTTGTACAGTACACGCCGACTACGTATACGATATTTTAACTATAAATTTTACGGCTCAAGGGGTCGTTGTCGTATTCAGGTACTACAGATATGTACCGAGGTACATATATGTATACCAAAGTGTACCAACTTTGTACTACAGAAGGTCTCACCCTAACTTTAACACTAAGCCCTAACCTGAAACCTACCCTAACCCTAACCCTATAACATACCTCATATAAAATATAAATAATACTAAACAATCTTAAAAACTACCTTGGTCATATATGTTAGTACGCGCTCGATACGGACAAGACCGACATCTTGCTATATTACGGTGAAGTACCTAAATCACGTGTGTTTCATTTGTGTCTATCTATCCGATTTTTACTTTTCTGTTCAAACATCTCTTCGCGTACTGAATTATTTTTAAGTGCGGTTTTTAGACATTGTCCATCATTGCTTGCTTCTGCTGCTGCTGCGGCGGCGGCGGCTGTTGCTGCTGTGTTGCTGTTACTGCTGGTTACTGGCTGCTGCTTACTACTGCTGCTGCTGCTGCTGCTTCTGCTGTGCTGCTGCGCTGGCGACGGCCGCCTTGCTGCTGCTGTTACTGCTTGTTATGCTTGCTGCTACTTTACTGCTTGGCTGCTGTTCTGCTGCTGCTGGCCTGCTGCGGCCGGCGGTCGGTCCGCTGCTGCTGCTGTAACTTGCTTGGTTACTGCTGCTGCCTACTACGTATGTGCTGCTGCTGCTGCTGCTGTGCTGCTGTGTTATGTGTGGGTGGGTGTGTGTGTGTGTGTGTGTGTGTGTGTGTGTGTGTGTGTGTGTGTGTGTTAGTTGTTGCTATGGCGCGGGCAGTCGTGGTGGCATGTTCTCGTCATCGTGATATCGCTTACCTATCCTGTCATTAGTCGACTGCTTCTTGTCACATAGGCCTAATCTGCATGTAGGAATCATCGTCGCTGTATTAATATCGACCCTGTGTGTGTTCCAACGCAAGGACTATATAGAGCATGTAATAAACGAGAAACTTTGGATTAAAGCGGGTATACCTTACCCACGGAAGGCAAACGAATAAAATGCAGGACAATTACAACATGGAAAGACATGAGAGGGGGTCAGGACGAGGCGGTTCGAGAATCGGGACGCTACGGACGCTTCGGACGCTATAGTCCCGCCGGACAGCAGCGCTTTCCCGTGGATTTTGAAGAGAGTTTATCCGACGCTGTGTGCATGCGCTAGTGTCAATAGCTAACATTAGCTTACTCTGGGATATAGTGAGTGCAAATAGGACACTTTCCGGGGGCCTTAATTCACGCCCCCCTCCTTCCCGTACCCAGCCAGTTCGCGCAGCCTTACGTCGCATCCTCGCCCCTGGTAACACGCACGAAATATAGCAATGGCAGTGTGTGCGCACGACGGGCCTATATACAGGGGGTTCGAGTTCTATCGCAACATGTAGAATATGCGGCCGTTTCCCAGCGAGTGATATATATATTTATAGCGAGTTACACGTAACGAAGTCGTGCATCGGTTACGCCTTGGCATTGCGCACAGGGGTTATTGAACGAAGGTTGTTAAATCGGATCAAACTGCTATGGACCAGTGAGCCTGGAATGCCTTCATTGCTGCTGGGCGACACAATCTAGAATTATTATAAAATATGACAGCTAGCTGTAACGTCCGCGAGTCACACTGGGAGCACTACTGGGAGCACACTGGGAGTCATAATGGGAGTCATACTGGGAGCACGCGTCCGCCCGTAATATCTGACGACACAAATTGAAAATTAGGAACCATCGTTTCCAGAGCTATACTAGAGAGAACCATACTTTCCAGAGCCTACTAGTCCTACGCACCGGATATCGGGCAAGCGCAGTACAGGTTTTGAGCACTCCCCTTTGCGAATTCTTGCCCGTGTTTTGATAACATGAAAGAAACATTTACGCAGCTGCTATTAAGTGAAATATTCAGGAAAAATATGAATGTATCCGGTCCTGCTAAATTTGTGAAAGAAGTCGCGACTTTCTCAGAATAGTATAGTTTGGCAGTGTGGTATAGGTTCAAGTCGGTCACTATTTGTGTATACTGTATCAGGTCCGTAGGTTGGATGAGCTCTGAAACACCCACACTAACAACCGCAGCTAGGCTAGCTCGAAATCACTCTGCCGAAAAATGTGTACATTTAAGCCTTACAACACTGCAGGAACGCATGCGCAGTATAACCGCCCACTGTAAGGAAGTAAAAATATCCCAGCATATATGACCTAAGTATACGCCAGCGGTACTTATAGAAGGCCAACAATATTTAAGAAGCAGCAAAATGTAAGAGGTCATCTATTGCGTAGTCCACAGCAGCTACCTTGCGCCAGAGCATATAAATCAGTTACATATATATATATATATATATATATATATATATACAGCCAGAGCAGTTGATTTATATGCTCTTCTTGCGCTATTCAGCAGAACAGATTGTGTTTACCGGTATATGCTTGGCGATGTAATCCGATTCAGTTTAGCAACTATTTGGGAGCTTGAATTTCAAAACCAATGTATATATTAAGGTCTAATAAAGAGCTTATAATAGGTATATTATAATAAGACGGTATTATATTATAAGCTCTTGGTCTAATAATAACGGAAGTATAGTATATATTCAGACCGCGCCTTAACAAGTGTGAATTTTTAAACAACCATTGCGAAAGCGCAAATTAATGCATCGAAACAAATTTGTTGCAAGCTATATTTCTATGCTCATAGTCATACCTACACCAAGGGCATGTGTATATACAGAGATTAGAATTAAGGTGCGGCGCCGTGCCCCTGACCCGGCCGCTAGGTGCGCTCGCTTCGCATGCACCAATTTCCAGCATCGAATAAAAAAGTTAGTTTGCCGTCAGCATTAATCCCTATACTTCGCGCGTTAATAAATTCATTTTTACGTAATTCATTCGCATTCGGCCTCAGTCTCGCGAATTCGTTTTAGTTACGTCATTCGGTTTTGTCGGAAAGCGACACCGCCGTTTGTTTCGTATTGATTAAAATGAGATTTTTCGCAATTAAATTACCACCTTGTCAAAATGAATTCGTAGATCTCTCCTGTAACACCGGCTTGCCACGTCATCTGATAAATGTTATGACGTTAATCTCGCTCGTATACTTTCTTGTTCTCGTCCCACTCTGTTATGTGCCTGCTTGCCGTGAATGCGTGCCTGCCCGCCTGCCGGTGGTCTGTCTGCCTGCCTGCTTGCGTGCATGCATGCATGCTGCGGGCCGTCTGCCTGTCTGCATTTATCTATACACCCTTTCCTCAACTCTCTCTCTCTCTCTCTCTCTCTCTCTCTCTCTCTCTCTCTCTCTCTTCTCTCTCCCTCCTTCTCTCTCTCTCCCTCTCTCTCCTCTCTCTCTATCTCTCTCTCTCTCTTCCCACCCCCACACCACAAACGCCACACACACAGACGCTCATACCACAGACGACATCACACGACCAACAGACGAATACAGAGCGACACACACAGACGCACACACACAGACGCACACACACAGACGCACACACAACAGACGCAACACACACAGACGCACACACACAGACGCACATACACAGACGCACACACACACACAGACGCACATACACAGACGCACATACACAGACGCACACACATACTCGATCTCTCTCGGTGTGCGCGCGTGCGTGCATACGTACGTGTAGATGTGTCAATTTTGCGAATACGCGCTCTTATCTTTCTTTATATGGCTGCAGCTCTCAGCAACAATTTAAACCGTACTACATTTAATATTGACATTTTAATTTAAACGTGTAAAACCGCCGTTTGTCAAGGTCTAACCTTCACCGTTCGTTTTACCAGACTGACCGTCATCGAACCTAGCTGCAGCAATTGAAAATATTCCGGGTGCATGCTTATATATATAGGTTATACATTATTAGCATGGCAACACGTGCGTACAGATGTATAGCAAATAAGGTGGAGGACTTATCCTTCATTTCTGCCGCTTATACGAGCATCTTACGCTCTGGTAACGGGGTTATTTTAAGCCGTCGCGGCTTGTTCAGGCGACTATACGCGGCGTGCATGCATGTGTGTGTGCGTACGAACGTACGTGACCTTCACCATGAAGCGTGCATAGAATCTGCATCGGAATCGATACCAGTTGTTCATCGACGCTTCGTGAGCGTTGTATTCGTATACACCTAGATGGTATTATGGCAGCTTAAAACGTGAAATTGTTTTCGCAAATCCATCACGTTATATATATAGCTATTGGTTGCGGTCACGTTCACCATTCGAATCGGTGAAAACTGTACTGTCCGTGTGCGGAAATGTTCGGCCGTAATGTATATGTATATATATATATACGAACGCTCGTTAGTCGCTACTGTTAGCGCGAGTGATGCGCCATATAGCCGGTAAAACTCCGCAAGGAGCAGCATCATAATGGGAAGCATACATATTGCATAATACCAAGAGCTTGCTTCCTGTGCAGTGGTACGGTGTAGCGACATTAAGACGCGTCGCAATTTCTCCCTGCATGTAGTTTCTGCGTGGACGCATTCATCGCCTTCGCGCGTGCTCGTTATCAGGGCGTATCCACCGTGCTAAACATATATAACTAGGGGGTGGGTCAAAACAAATGTTCTTATTCTGAATTGTTCTCACACTGTCAATTCACGATTGTGTTGAAGCGAATAAGCGTCAAGCAAACCAATCATGGCGGTTTTGGCGACATATCTGCGCAGTCTGTAGAACTGCTAAACCCGCTTTCCCCCCGCTTTACGCTTGAGAAAACTCGATACGTGTACTCCGTTCAGTTCTCAATATCTCGTGTAAACGCGTAATTATAGGAAAGCTGTACGTTACCCTGCACTCGCCATCTATATACTATATAGCCTGACCATATATGACTTATACATCATAGCATACAGCTGTGTGTATGTAATTTATGAGTGGGTATATTATGTATAATTGGATTTAATTCGCCGATTGGCTCATACGTGTAAATGATTGCACGCACTATGTGAATGAATGTATCGGCTGCATGGTACGTCGATCGTAAACGCTCAGTGAATGCACTTAACATTTCTTATGTAGGCTACATTCCTGAACTTCCGCTCCACCCCAAGCTCTCTCTCTCTCTCTCCCTCTCTCGCTCTGTCTCTCTAGCTCTCTCTCCTCTACTCTTCTCTCCTTGCATGTTATACTTCTATTATATTTTGTTCTTTTTGTCTTTTTTTTGTGTTTACCGGTATATGCTTGGCGATGTAATCCGCATTCAGTTTTAGCAACTATTTTGGAGCTTGAATTTCAAAACCAATGGTATATATTAAGCTCTAATAAAGAGCTTATAATAGGTATATTATAATAAGAGGTATTATATTATAAGCTCTTGGTCTAATAATAACGGAAGTATATATATTCAGACGCGCCTTAACAAGTATGAATTTTTAAACAACCATGCGAAAGCGCAAATTAATGCATCGAAACAAATTTGTGCAAGCTACTATTTCTATGCTCATAGTCATACTACACCAAGGGCATGTGTATATACAGAGATTAGGATTAAGGTGCGGCGCCGTGCCCCTTGACCCGGCCGCTAGGTGCGCTCGCTTCGCATGACCAATTTCCAGCATCGAATAAAAAGTTAGTTTGCCGGCAGCATTAATCCCTATACTTCGCGGTAATAAATTCATTTTACGTAATTCATTTCGCATTCGGCTCAGTCTCGCGAATTCGTTTAGTTACGTCATTCGGTTTAGTCGGCAAGCGACACCGCCGTTGTTTCGTATTGATTAAAATGAGATTTTTCGCAATAAATTACCACCTTGTCAAAATGAATTCGTAGACTCTCCTGTAACACCGGCTTGCCACGTCATCTGATAAATGTTATGACGTTAATCTCGCTCGTATACTTTCTTGTTCTCGTCCCACTCTGTTAGTGCCTGCTTGCGTGAATGCGTGCCTGCCCGCCTGCCGGTCTGTCTGCCTGCCTGCTTGCGTGCATGCATGCATGCCTGCGGGCCTGTCTGCCTGTCTGCATTTATCTATACACCCTTTCCTCACTCTCTCTCTCTCTCTCTCTCTCTCTCTCTCTCTCTCTCTCTCTCTCTCTCTCTCTCTCTCTCCCACCCCCACACACAAACGCACACACACAAACGCTCATACACAGACGCACACACACAGACGCACACACACACAGACGCACACACACAGACGCACACACACAGACGCACACACACAGACGCACACACACAGACGCACATACACAGACGC
>NW_014577159.1:355885-378192 GCF_000485595.1 Priapulus caudatus
TAATGTCGAAAGCTCGTCAATTAAACTTTAAACACCCTTATTCTATACCTTGACTTCTGTTTTTATATATATATATATATGTATATATATATATATATGTATATATATATATATAGCTGCGCGTACAGAGCTCGAAACCATGTGCGTGTATCGGTGTATGTCAACGGCGGCCAGCGCATGAATACATTAGATACATGAGCACGGCCTACACACCGATCGTTTATCGACTTTTACTCCCATAGTACATTGTTTGCCCTGTCTTTACTGTATAACAAGCGCTGGTAATTTTAAACTACGACTGGTGAGCCGTGCCTGGCACATCGTTTGCCAAAAATTGGTAATTTTCCTCTTTCTTACCGCGGCAAACACGCAAAGATCGAGTACGAGCGATTCTGTTATTTGTTACCCCCTCAATTATGCCTCGTCGTGAGGTTTAGCCTCCTAAACGGGCACAAAACGCAACAACTCCTATTTAAATTTAAATGCGAAGAGACCATTTCTATAGCTCGTATACGGTTTGTAAACCGGGTTTGTAGTATTCAGTCGGAACAAAATATATAGTACCAGAAAATCTCATATGAGGATATCAACGTATCAATCATATCAATCATATGAACACATCATTTTTGCAGTATCAGTAATGTTTGTTTAATATTCACATATATATGTTAATCCCAATACCTTATGGGCTTGCCAATTTCGTATTTTTTTAATGGAATGCTAGAATAAATAAAGTGAAACATAACTTAACGATGTTCTGTGTTTGCGAGAGCAATGTTTTAGAGTAATATATATGTTTTGATAATAAGCCCTACTATATTTGAGTTGTTGACAATGTAAGCGGATGCAGTCAAAGTTCATTATCAGGCCGTTTCGAGGCAACATGTAGTGGTGATAAGTGCGCGTGCAAATGCCTAGATAGGCCACGTCCTGGGCTCTGATTTGCCATGAATGCGGCTTAAAATCAAGTTTATCAATCAATTAGATGTTATTATCTACTCTTGTTAAAATGCAATCGACAACCACAATAGACGCAATTTTATCGCTCAAATTATAATCGCGTAAAGGGGAAAAGTGAAGCGATGCACTATTAAGCCTGTCCGAGACGTGAAGATGATCGGCTGATGAATGCGTAATCTCATGCGCCTCACCCCGCCATTTGTAATTCTGATGCATACATGCACACATGCATCATGCAACCACACAAACTTACGCGCGCACTCACGCGCGTACGAACTCACGCGCGCACGCACTCACGCTCAAACACGCACGCAGTTCGCGCAGGTACGATCACGCGAACGCTCACGTGTATACGCACATATACTCCCGAACACACTGGCGTTCGTGCGTACGTAGACACGTACGCACCCATGCACAGACGCACACGCGGTGCAGACCAGTCTCTCTTATTTTTCCACACGAAAAGACACTGCTTACTGATTGCTAGCTGTGTCCCAACTAATCAACAGTAAATACAGCGTATGCAAACATAAATAAGCACCGAGTTCCTGACATTTTTTTATATCTCGTACAGTCTGGGAGGTGGGCTAGCTGACTGGCAATTTTCAGGATTCTATCAATGTTATCAAGAGTACATAATAGAGATCTATTATCTACTCTTGATGTTATCTAACGCGGTAGTGCATGTGTTCAAATACGCTCACATACTCATAATTACTTTTAATGTACACCCACTTAGTTTCAGTGTTATCTTAGCGGTTATGAGCAAAATGATATATTATCGTTGATTATACTTGGCTTTTGGTTTTCTGAGTTTGGCTTTTATTGAAATTTATAGTCATATTGCAGAGTCAAGCAAACATCGTAACTATATATATTATATAGCTGTCTATAGTTATACGTGCAGCCTATATCTGCCGAAATTTACTACATAAACAAAATTCGCAGCATATAATTTTAATATTATTTTAGGGCAACTTGGGGTTTTAACGAGTTTTATAGTTACCTTGGGAGGCATTTTATCTATTTATTTTTTTTTAAATTTTTTTATAGAAAATTTATTTGTGAGTTATTTATTAGTAATATTTTTATGTAGTTATTAATTCATTTATGCCCCAAAATGTTAAGAAATTCACAACAATAGTTTACTCTGTTATAAGTAAATATTTCGAATAATATAAATAGTAATATAAAGCATAATATGATATTATTCAATATAGTATAATAGCTCATTGTCATACACTCGTTCTTTTATAACAACATGATGCACTGTAGCCATCACAATAAACATAGATATCGTTCTCGTCGTCGTTATCATCATCATAATTGTTATTGTCGTCGTCGTCATCGTCGCCGTCGTCGTCGTCATCGTCGTCATCGTTGCCGTCGTCGTCGTCATCATCGTCATCGTCGCCGTCATCATTACGATCATGATCATTATCATCATAATCATCATCAGTAGCAGCAGCAGCAGCAGCATCCCCCTTCCTCATTCTCCTCCTCTTCCTCCTCCTTCTCCTCCTCTTCCTCCTCCTCCTCCTCCTCCTCATCATCATCATCATCATCATCATCATCATCATCATCGATGAAGACGATGACGATGAAAGCGCTTGATGTGACAATGTAAAGACCATTGACCATAATATAATCAGGCTAAACATAATATAGAACGTCTATATTATACACGCCTGATATAATGATGGTTATATACAGTGTTAAAAGTTACTAATGAATATTTTATCGTGCCTCTTTATGGAATTATTATAGTCGTTTTAGCCTCTTATGGCGCATATTAAATATAATATTTTTCTCGCTTGCTCGCCATACACTACATAACTACGCTAGGCTACATAAACGTAATTTCAGTGACATTTCAAATCTCTTCTTGAAATAAATTATTCCAATGGCCAGTAATTTAGTGAATAATCATGGTTTCAAATGAATTCAATTAGAAAATCAGAGTATGCGAAATTTGGGGGTTATCCTGCATGCAATTCTTAATCAATATCCTCGAATTATACCGGCAAGGTGGCTTATACATGTCCAAATATGCGTTATCAGCGGATTTTATTTTTACATTATATTCTTGTAGATTGTAGATAACAAACGTTGATTTTTAACACATCTTCGAAATTAAACCAGCGAAATCACACTGTTCCATTTCAATAAGTAAATGTAGTACAGTCAGCAACGTTATGCTCATAGAAAAGGTCACAGTAGAAAAGGAATATCATTCATATTATTTGAGGTCTGGGGGTGTCGACGGTAATCGTATCAGCCGCATGCGCGGTTGCGTTTATGTAAATGAGTCTTATCGAAGCTCACGGCGATTGAGCGTCGTTGAAGGTAAGTTGGCTATTGTTTTTCACAAATTTTTGAATGAAGTTAGCGTTATGTTTGAGAGTTTTTACCGTAAATCAGCGTAACAATGATTGTTCTTTACTTTGATGCAAACCGTTAAGCAATAGGTACAGTATGCGCGAGAGAAAGTCGAAAACAGTTCATGACTGGTTCTCGTGCGATCAAAAGTTCTGACTAGTTCTCTTGCACGTTAGTATGCGCGAGAAAGTGATCTATTCCGTAGCAAATACATTTTTACGCGTGTAAGCGATAATTTAATCATAATCCTTGATATTTTCTGTGTCGAATAGGCTTATTCATATTTTGTGAGATCTCCTTGTAAATGTGCTGTGGGAAGCGATATATTTGTTTTCCTTGTGCGAAAATTTCCTGATGGCGGCGTTATCGAAAACGAGGCTCCGTTACGAGGTTGTATAGAGATATTTTTTGTACATTATTTTACGTTTTAGCGCGTTATATGCCGCGATATAGGCTAAAATATCAGAACCACTCGTTTAATACAAAGTGTTTAACCTAAAACCATATATTATATGGTTAAAACGAACCACGGTTCTTTGTTTGTTAGAGTTCGACACCGGTGCTATTCGCGCGTTTTCCAATATTAAATGGGCAGCCATTTGACATTGTGTTACGGGTACACCGTACAGGCTGGCACCCATGTATATAGTACTTGTGTTACAGGAACCACCATGTAAAACTACAGAAAGAACCAGCATTAACGTATGTTATTAGCATAAGGGTAGTTGTTTGATCACAACTAATTTTAAACCTAATCAAGGGCTTAATACATTGGTAGTGGTTTGTAATATCGAAATTAATCCATCGAAACTGGGATGTAAATAAGTGATCACTCAAATTTGAAATATATATCCCAATCAATGCCATCATAATGCGATCATGTAAATAGTAAACTATTAAAAGCCCATAATCACGTCGTAGAAATGTGAGTGAATACACTTTTACCTATATATACACACATATATAATAGTGGTAATTAAGCTTAAATCATGAATAATTTTGTTAATCGAAAAACTTAATTGATTCATACAGTATGTATATGTATATATACATATATATATATTATATATATAATAGGCTTATATTATGTGTGTATGTGTGTGGGTGGTATACATCATTACATGGTAACCAAACGAGAATGGTTTCACTGCATGTGCACTATAGATACTTGCATGCACTTGTAAAATTTATATTACAACATATAATTTCTCAAAATTTTAATGATATAGATAAGTGATAGATCGAGTTGAGCCAAATGCTTGAGCTTATTTATATATGCTCTATAACAAGTACAATTTCCTGTTCATTAATTCACATTACATTGCCAATAATGTACTCTCCGAGTACCGAGTACGTACTCTAATAATCCGATAACTTGAAATATTTTACGCATATAATAAAGTATAGAATATATATCTTTACCTATATTTGCACTTTTGCTGTTTCTTACATTCACAAATATGGGTCTGCACAGTAAATTTAGTTTAAAAACTTAATAATTGTTCATTGATACTGTGAATGTTTGTGTAAAATAGCCATTCACAGGTTTTCCAACATTTTTCTTTGAAAGAATCGATCTCTATCGATGGCAAAATAGTTTCGCTTAGCATTTGGAGTTATCTAAAACTCAATATAGAGGTAATGTAGAGGTACGTCAGAGAGACGAGTAATATTTAGGTAACGTATAGAGGTAATAATATAGAGGTATGTCAGGTGACCATATATTGCAACAAATGTGTTTTAGCAAGCAGTAGCAGATATTTGTATGGAAATGTAATGACTGTTTTCTCAGCTACCCTAGGCTATTGATCATGCTTAACCGGTTAAATCACGTGGTTTATATCAGATTATTGCAATTTAAATTCCCCTTGATTTTAGTGTAGCTGTTTGCCCCTCACTAGGTGGCAGCACGCTCTGGCTTACTTATGAACCTGTTTGTACCATCATGTTATGAGAAGGGATTGCCTGTTTTTTGCTTAAACTTAACACATTGAATAAATATAATATATCCATATATTAGATGCACTGTACATAATAATTATAATCACATACCATTACTCAGAATATCGACGAATCTTTTTAGATCAAAATCTTAGCAGCTCCTGATATAATGACAAGTTTCTAAAAAGTTATCGCCAGCATAATGAGTCTAATGCTTTTTATGATATTCTTCGCTGGGCAGTAATATAACCGTAAGAGGCAGAATCAATGGCAAAACATTCGATTGACCCATTAGCGCTTATATTTTCAATAATCTGTACTTGGGTTGAAGTGAACATGGTGTTATAGGATATATAGTATGATTTGTATGTTCAGTCTCTATCTAAATTATTTTCAGTCATTGGAGTGACCAATGCTATTGAAAATGAGCACGGCATCGCCGAACCAATCACCAGCCAGCGGCTCAGCTCCGCCGCCAAACAAGAAGGCTAGGACAGTGACTAGGGAACCTGTAGCCATAAGAGGACCCTTCCCTAACGTTCTGGGTAAGTAAGTTGAACTGTAGCCTACACAGGGCTGCCAACATTGGGTGATAGGTGAGAGTGAGATGTGAGGGAGCAAAGCGACCGAGGGGGGAGGGGGTTTTCCCCCCTCCCACGGTAGAGAGATTTTGCATTTTATAACTTCAATTTGTGCAATTTGGTGCATACTAAAGTGACTGTTTTCAGATATTGTAAAATTTTTTTTGCTGTGCGTGAGATATTTCAGCGTTTTATTCATGAAGAGATAGATATTCATGCGTGAGATATCTCAGCATTTTTTTGCTGTGCGTGAGATATTGTAAGATCAGCGTGAGAGCGTGAGATTTGGTCAAAATGCATGAGTCTCACGGTCAATGCGTGAGAGTTGGCAGCCCTGCCTACATCTGTGCAGTTATAGCTCTAGACCTGTGCTGGGGTGAAGGTCTATACATAGGTAGAGTTGCTGTGGGATATTAATTGTAGGTATACGCGACTGTCAAGAAGCAAGTTTGAAGGGCCTGTGATTTATTCTGTTCCTTACCGTGTTAAGTTTGTTGAACAACTATTGATTGGTTTTTGCAGACCGTGTTTTCTTTTGCCTGAGAGAGTGTTTGTATCAGAGGTAGCATACATCTAGGTATAGCTGAGAGGGTCTATGTCCCCCAGGGTACTGTCGGAAAGTATCCTGCACGGGTACAGTCCGATATACCGGAACGTACCCTGGTACTATCTAATATGCCGGACCGTACCTCGCCTACTCCACTAACGAGTCTAGGGAGTCGCCTACGTCTACTCCTTAACCCTGACCCTAACCCTAACCCTAACCATATCAGATAGTTACCATGCAGCTAGGGTACGTTCCGATATATCGAACCGTACCCAGGGTACCCTCCGATATTACTCTGGGGGACATAGACCTTATGAGCTGAAGTGGACAACATAACCAGTAAATTAGTGATTGAGTTTTGGAAACCATGTTTTCCTTTGAATTTAAGAAAGTTTATATGTATTCTGAACTGCAACATAGCCTCACAAAAAAGGATTTGCAACATTGTGTGCCTAACTTGCAGTTGTAATTGTTGTCGGTTCAGAATTAAATATTAGCAGGAAATGGTTTTCCATAGCCACCTTCATGGATCTTGCTCTGTACAGGTTGCATTATAAGTAGTTCATTGACCTTGTGTGTTGAAGTGTTGAAGCCATGTTGAAATGAGTCAGCATATATTTGAGAGATATGCAGTATATTGCACCACTATTTTGTGGCATTTTATTGCTGGGTTATTCTTGTGTTATCTACTTCTATTACACCTACAAGATTTCCTCTAACACATATAACTATTCCACATATTATAACTAACTTATTGTTTGTAAGTTTATTGACTTACAATTTTATTCTGTGCAGGAGGTGGTGCCATTAATCTGACCATATCAAATGGTGAGATTCGTCCCCAAATGGTAAACCAGAGTGGAGCCATTAGAGCGCCTTCTACTGTGTCAGTGGCAGGGACAACTCAGCTCCTGCTCAGAACTAACCAGTTGACACCGACTGGTCTTGTACCACTTAAAGGTATAGCTATATCTACAAGAGTAGTTAGAAAAAAATTAACTCTTTTGTTATAAGTTTACCCGGCCTACATGCGAATGAAGAAGTCCACATTGTCAGTTTCATTTGCAAACCTTGAATCACTGCTGACACTTCTCAGTGCAGTTACCTGCTAAAGCCTTATACTGTGCTGGTAACAGTCAATTGTTTACATGCCGTGTTGCGTGGGCACGTAAACTCATGCAGGAGCATGAAGACACTTATTTAAGTAGAAGCGGGCGGGAGCGGTACGGCACTTGCTCACATCAAAGCTAAAAGGGGCGTGAAGACACTTTATCACATAAAAGCGGGCATGCACTTGGAGACATTTGTTTATGTATGTGCGGGTGGAAGCATGAAGACACTTGTTTGCGTGCGTGCGGGTGGAAGCACGAAGACACTTGTTTACGTAGAAATGAGCGCGCGCCTGATGAAGACGCCTGTTTCGTGGTGCAGTGATACCGCCGCCGGGCGGCTGCCGGATGCCGTACATGAGCGGAGGACCTGCGATCACGGTGCCCGTAACCAGCATGGTGCCCGTAACCAGCATGGTGCTGCAGCAGGGACCGTGCGGCCCCATCACCCTCGCACCCATCATCCCTGCTGGACTCGTGCCTCAGCCTCCCGCCGCGCACACGGGGTCGGCGAACCCGCTCCCTGTGACGGGCACGCATCCGATAGCAGCGCACATGCACCGGCCGCAGGCGATGTCCATACTGTGAGTAGAATCGCTCCGCAACCTTGCACGTGGTTCTTATTCTGATCGTCGGGTGTCCAATCATTCCGTTCCACTTTATTCCATTCCATCTTTCAGATTTACAGATCTCCTATTGTTTAATAACCTTCGTCTGTAATCTGAAGGTGTCCAGATTTCCAATCATTAAGTAACCTTCCTTTCCTGGAGATCTCCAGATTTCTTATCATTCAGTAACCTTCCTATCCTCAAGATTTCTAGGTCTCTAACTGTTCTGTAAACCCTTTCCTATTATCAAAATGTCCAGAGCTTCATTCATTCCCGAACCTTCAACCCTGTTCCCAAGATCTGATTTTCAATCATTCTGTCATGTCTGTAGTCTCCCTATTCTCAAGATCTCCAGATCTCCAATCATTCCCTAACCTTCATCCCTGTTCCCAAGATCTGATTTCTATTCATTCCATAACCTTTCTATTCTCGAGTTCTCCAGACATACAATTCCTTTGTAATTTCTCCGATTATTCCCCTCCTATTATGCATAACATGAAGAGAGTTTCATATGGTAATTTACAACTGTTTGTATTAGATGGCCGATGTTTTCCGCTCGCAAAGTTTTTCGGCTATCAAGTTTTGCTTTGTTGCCAGGGCGACTATCCCACGCAGGATCTCTCCCGGGGTCCCGGTAACAGCCGCCACAAGCACGGCATGTGCAGTGTCTACAGTAGCCATGCAGATTGCCCAAAGGCCGGGAACGGTGAACGTAAGTGTGGGCCGATCTATGTTAAGTTCTTCCTTCCTGAGAAAATATAACCGATGTTATTTGGCAGTAGTGAATCGAGTTAATTAATAGTGGGTTCTGGATTCGATTGACGCAAAGGTGCATGGCGTGTTTGCACGACTTGGCAAACTGCTGGATGCAATAAACGGTTGACCTAATTTGGTCGTATTTCGACCAATCAGAATTTGCTTTGCCGTAGCAGGGCTTGTTTCGGTAACTGGCTTTGCAAGCTCGGTTATTATAAGTGCTGAAACATGGACACAACAGTGAGAGGTATGGCTTGTGTATTTGCAGATCATCAGTGGTGGACCACCACCATCTGCAGCTGTTCCAAAGTCGAAGTCGGAGCCACCACCACTACAGCCTATAGAGATGGTGACCAGAACAGGAAGCATTGAATCAAAACTGACAGTGACACAGGTGACAGAGGTGGTCTTATTTTTTACATTTTTTTATATTTATTTATTTAGGCTTTTTTTTTTTTTACAATAAAATTATTCTGAATTCATAAAATTGAACTACCAAGGATATATACACAAAAAGCACGACTAGCATACCTATTTACATTGTGGTCCTTGAACACCTTACTCGTGTGTAACTAACTGTTTGTCAGTGATTAAAAGATTTCATTGGATCTCTATGGTTCACAGGAAAATAAAGTTAATCTGAGTTAAGTTATGGATCTAACTCAGATTAACTTTATTTTCCTGTAACTGTTTGTCAGATAAAGTTATTTGGAGTAAACTTTTGGATGTTACTGATAAGTTTGTTTTGTAAGGTACTGCTGATTGCCAGATGCATTTCGTGTAGTTTTGCTAGATCGAGATGGTAAACTTGCGGTTTGAATGTAGGTCTCAACGGGAGTGGTGACACCCAAAGCCGAAACAACTACTTCTACCTCTACAAATACATCTAGGAAAGATCTTGCCGATTCTGCAGTAAAAGATCTTGGTAGTAAAAGCTCTGAGCCACAGAACACAGGTGGCAGCACTGGTGCTGGCGGCGGCGGTGGTGGTGGCGGTGGAGACTTCGATGTAGTGGGTGCCATGGACTGGAAAGATGGTATTGCAACACTTCCAGGCAGCAACCTGAAGGTATGTTGACGCCTTGAATTTTTTGTTGCAAAGTACGTACCTTGCGACTAATTTGTGCAAAATTTGCTTACGTGCATGTGTTTTATTACAGTTTTGTTTAAACGAGTTTGGCATTATGGAAATGATCATGGACACGGAAGAGAAGACAGCCTCTACCAATAACACAGAAACGACCATTGAAAGTGCATCAGGTGATAAGAAGGAGGAAGAGGAAATCAAAACAGAAATGATAACTGGAGGTAATTACTTCAACAAGTGTGTTATACAGTGTTATTACACGTTAGTAGGGCTCAAGGGGTTGTCGTATCAGGTACTACAGATATGTACCCGAGGTACATATATATGTATACACAAAGTGTTCCAGACTTGTACTACAGAAGTGTACCCTAGCTAACCCTAACCCTAACCCTAACCCTAAACCTATAACCCTAACCCTAAACATGCCTCATATAAAAATATAAACATAATACTAAACAACCTAAAACTACCTCGGGTACATATCTGTAGTACCTGATACGACAACGACCCCATCTGCGTTAGTAGGTATCATACCCTTTACAGGTGGGCATGGTGATGCAAGGGCCGTCCTCACTGAATACATTAACGTATATAGCTACAAACTAGTGTTTGCTGCCACATCATTATCATATATATATTGTGGATAGAATTTGTCATTTTGTGCTCTGCAATGCAACAATTTCGTTTATATTATTCATTCAAACGTTTTTCGAATTGAAATAATCTTGTGGCTGTTGACGGGGTGGAATACTGATGTTGGTGATCATGAATTGCTGCTGTTTGGTTAGCTGAAACTGCTCACACAGCAGAGAGTGACAAGCCGATACAACCCACAGAGCATTCTGTAAAGAAAACTACAAACAAACCACTGAAGTCCGAGTCCAACAAGTCTACTGGAAAAGAAAAATCACGAAAAGCAGAGGTTAGCCTAATGTTTCCTTTCACTGTTAAAATTTTGAAATCAATTTAATTAATTTCTGATTAAACACCAATTTAAGGAATCGATTTTAATACCACATTTGCATTCATGCATACCATCCCAACATCTGTGTTTGTATCCGTGATTCCAACGCCTGCAATCTCGTCTGTGGTCACGGCGTCTGCTTTCTCAGCTGTGGTAGCGACGTCGTCATTCACGAACACACCGTGTTAGCGCGTGTGTGCATTCATGCTGTTGTTCCTCTTGTAGGGCTTTGACCTTGAGCTGGCGACCAGCACGGGCGAGATCTGCTGCTGTGAGAACTGCGGCGTGTACGGCCTGCGCAGTGACTTCTGCAAGTCTGGTCGCTTCTGCAGCATGTCGTGTGTTGGCGCCTACGCCATCAAATACGTGCACCGGCCCAGGTACGCGGTGTGCACGCACCCACCCACAGCAAAGGGGCATTTTTCTTTGGCTTGTAACATTAAATCGGTTGTAAGGCGGGGAAAAAATCTATGGGAATGTACGAATTAAAATAATGACTGTGGTTTTCTGTTAAACTTGTAACATTGAATCTGCTGTAAGTTGAAAAAAAATTCTATAGGAATGTAAAAATTAAAATAATTGCCGCCGTGGTTTTAAAAAAAACTTTTTCACCGGTACGGTCAAACCTGCATATAAGGGCCAGTCGAAGAGAAATGCTAAGAGTGTCACTTTTTTGTCCTTTTTAAAATGCTAAGACGGGTGTCGATGACACAGGTATTACCGTATCAGTTCTTGTCGTTTTGGATGTCGATGGATGATTGGCAGCATTCGTTTTTTCCCAGTAAAAACGATGAGGATCCCCAATCTGCAGCGGCGAAAAGATCGCAGTCCGAAGCAGCCGCACGGAAACGAAAGAAGAAGTCGATGGATTACGGAGGAAAGGTACGTGGAACACGTAGGCCATTTCAGCCAGAGTCGACATAAGGGGGGAAACGCGTTCTCAAAGCGTGTGAGTCGTGCATCGTTTCTTCGTCACGCACAGTCTTGACTGGAGTCTTGGGATGCCTCCATGCACGGCATGCATCTGCTTGAAGTTGGCAGCATTATACTGGCTCTGTCTCCATAGCTCATCATCGAAATTAGGGACAGGAAAGAGACAATGGCCATATTAGCCTGATGAGCAATTCACTCCTCCAGTGATGTCATACATGCCAAGATAACTATATGTTTAATCAATATATTTAAACATAAAAACGCACCACAAGTAACTATCTTAGCAATGCAAGTCCTTTGTTATACATTGTATATGTGAACATGTGAATGTGTATGAGTTTGTAGTTTTTGGTGCCAAAAATAATTTATTTATTAAATTTTATCAATTAGTCTTTCCAAAGTTTGTTTATGTTTGACGTGGCAACACGAGTCTTTCTGACAGCCAACTGAACGTTGTTGTTCTAGCTGCTTTTCTTGTCCTCACTGTAATTTAAGGATATGAGCAGGAAACCAGTAAAAACTAGCGATGCATTAGGCGTGGCACCCACGCACGGATGACTCGCCAGCTCTGCACAAGTTGCTGTTGCCCTGGTAAGATTCTAATCTATCTTCAGGATTTCCAGGTCAAGGACAGCAGGGACCTGAAAATGATAATCAAGGTACCCAAGTCGGACTCTCTGGATCTCGGAGCGGAATCGGACCGCAGCGCGGGTTCGGAATCCACAGGCGTCCGCAGGTTGGGCAAGAAGACGAAGAGTCTCTTCTGGAGCAAGTACCTGGATGAGGAGAAGGCTGTGGCTGCACCAGTGAAGCTGTTTCGCGAGGTAGAGGGGGGGTCAGGTCTTGGCTTGGCACTGTCAGTGCCGCCATCGCATCCGCTGAGTTGTGCTGCCGCGTCGTAGTTGTTAGTGTGAACGTAGAGTCTGTTGTGGCTTTCCCTCCATTGATTGCACTCAACTAGGATTTCTGACGTGGATCAGTCGGGAGGATTTGCGATGTATGTGTATGCGTTTGTTTGTGTGTGTGCGTGCGTGCGTGCCTGCGTGAGTGTGTACATGCATGAGTCGTGCATGTGTATGAGTGTTGTATGTGCCTGTGTAAGAGTGTATGCACGTGTGTGATAGATAGGGGTGAAAGAAACAGGCATGTGTGTATCTATGGAACTGTGCGAGGAAGTTTGTTTGTTCATGTTTGTTTGTATTTGTGATACTTTTGGTGGCAAAGTCTTCGTTTTCTCTGTTTCTAGAATCAAGGATTTCCTACGAACAAGAATGGCTTCAGGTTAGGTATGCGACTGGAAGCCATAGATCCTCAGCATCAGTCGCTATTCTGTGTGGTCAGTGTGTCAGAGGTTAGAGGGTACGTGTCAAAGTCTGCCGTCCTGTGCTGCCTCAGCATAACTGCAGTTTCCTCTGGATAAATCGCTACTCATGTGCAAATATATGTGTGTAGCTGCGAGTACTTAAAGCTTTCCCTTCAACAGTTACTGGGAAATTAGTTATAGTGTTTTTGAAAAAATATACATTTTATGGGCACTGCCAATCTAACCATGGAAGTTTACTTTGTGTCCTTTTTTCCAGTAGTGTAGAGCTAACTTATATATAGCATTTTAACATTTATGTAAATACACATATTTGTAGCTGTGCACATGGTCATCATGGTGGTGTTTTTTTCGTACCTCAGGTATAGATTCAGGCTGCATTTTGATGGCTACTCGGAGTGCTATGACTTCTGGGTAAATGCAGACTCTCCTGACGTCTTTCCTGTGGGCTTTTGTGAAAAGAATGGTCACAATCTGTCTCCACCAAAAGGTATTACAATATGCTGCTCGAGAAAAAAAGAATAGAGGCATTTCTATCAAACATTTGGTAGGTGCATTCGCATTAAAATATGTACGTGTATCCTATACATTAACCTCCTATTTCTGACCAGGATACGTAAGTGAGACCTTCAACTGGTCCTGTTATATGAAGTCCATCAAAGCATCCTCTGCTCCAAGGCATCTATTCAGCGTCAAACATAACACGGTAATCTTTTTAAACTGAAATCTTAGAATAATGATACTGGAGAGTGAATTTGTGTTACTCTATAATCTTTACTGCTACAGTCATTTGTTACATCCTTCAGTGTCAGTACTGCAAGTGTCTTGTTATATCTACCGCACTCACCGCAAGCTCTTTTATTCATCAACAGTCTGTAATACCACACGGCTTTCGCATCGGCTCAAAACTCGAGGCAGTCGACAAGAAGAATACGGCGCTTACCTGCGTTGCCACGGTAGCAAACGTGCTCGATAATCGCTTTCTCATCCATTTCGACGGATGGGAGGATTGCTATGACTACTGGGCAGATGCTTCGTCGCCTTACGTCCATCCCGTAGGCTGGTGCCAGGAGAATAGCCGCGTGCTATCACCGCCAAACGGTCAGTTCATGTTAGCATGTTCACCCATTTTTACTAGTCTGTGTCAGTTTTACTCATTAGTACAGCTACCATTGTTCGATAATTGTTTTATCCGTTCAAAAACCCGCTGGGTAATATTGACGTGTTTGTGGGATGTCATGTGTGTAACGTGAAACTCATCAAATCCTGATGAATGGCGAATGATGCGTATCAAACGTCAGGCTCCCCTGAAGGAAATCGTTGAATCGTTTCAGACTGCGATGATATAGAGAATTTCACGTGGGAGAAGTATTTGAAGCAGAGCAATTCCATAACGGCTCCGGCAAGGGCTTTCAAGCAGGTACTGACTCGCAGGCGAATACCTGTCATAATACACTGTTTTCTTGTGGCCTCAGTGAAGTGAGCTAGTCTGAGTCTGAAGCGAAGTGAACATGCGTCGATTCACTGGGGATAAGTAACGTGGCATATAACGCTTGACATTAGGTGTCAAGTTTGTCGACAGAGTGGCAGACTGCGGACGAGAATGCAGCAATTTTCTTTTGTTGTAATTCACCCGATGTATATTTCCATAGTTAACATTTTGTGGCCGAAAGAAATGTAACGAATTTGTATGTAGTGTATTGCACGTAGACTTGGTTATGCTCACTCGCTTGCAGTATCTGCCCAACCGTTTCCAGATCATCGACTAAAATGGAAAAAAAGGAACTCGAATGCCGCAATTTAACCGCATTATAATTCACCCTTTTATATTTTACCCTGTAGTTTTCTCAAATGATTACTTTCTCGATTTTTTCTCGATTTTTTCTCAAAAAATTGTAGCGATCATTATGACGGTGTATATTATGTATACACGTATATAATACGTATATATATGTGCATATAGATTATATATGTATTATGTGATTATGTTACCTCGCTCGCAGCATTCGCCGCACGGTTTCCGGATCGGCATGAAGCTGGAGGCAGTCGATCCGCGTAACCCCGTGCTCGTGCGCGTCGCGACGATCGCCATGACGACCGATCACATGCTCAAGCTGCACTTTGATGGCTGGAGCGAGGTGTACGACTACTGGATCGACGACGACTGCCCGGACATACACCCGGCCGGCTGGTGCACCAAGACTGGCCACACGATTACGCCACCGATCAGTGAGTGTATGCACACAAGTCCCCCCCCCCCCCAGGCGCGGATTTAGGCCGGTTTGCACCGGTTTCCAGAAACCGGTCACAGGCTGGGTATCTTCAGAATTGACCATCAAAATTCACCAGAATGCACCAAATATAGCCTAATTTTTTAAAAATTACCGGGGGGCATGCCCCCGGACCCCCCTAGCTGTGACTAGAACTATGGAAACTGGTCACCCAAACCCTCTGGATCCGCCCCTGCCCCCCCCTCGGAGTAGCATCCCTCACTGCTGTCTGGCCTGGTGTCTGTGCTCCACAACAGATGTCTTAAAATTTGTAAATTGTTGTAAATTTTTTCTCTATACGTCCAGCTCGTAGACCTTTATGCTTCACTGTAGTGCTAAGCCAGATGTGTCACTGTGAGCGTTACGTGTTCAGTTGCATTTGTATTCTTTCTGTCGGGATGTTATTTTCATTCTTGTGTACCATTATATACGTGTGTGCGTGCATGTGTGTGCTTATATATTATATATTTACATATAGATATATAAATATTAGGCCTTCAGTGCCGATCAAACTACATACGTACACACATGACATACTCACAAAGGAAGTTCCTCGTTGCCTTCCGGGATTTCCTCTTACATTCCGGCTCTCTCTCCCTGTCGCTCAGCTCCGCTTGACCTCGTCGAGAATGGCCAGAATTCCGGATGCCCGACGCCCGGATGCAAGGGCATCGGTCACATCAAGGGTGCCAAGTACACGGGCCACCACAGCGCGTTCGGCTGCCCCTACTCGGAACTCAACATGAACAAGATGAGCATTGGTCTCGGACTGCTGGACAGGATGGGTCCGACGCGAGACTCGGTTGCCGACAGCAAGGCTGGAGAAGCGCACAGCTCAATGGAGATGTAAGTAGCCGAGGTTTCCGTATTCTGTATAAATTCTGTGTAAATTCCGGGAAGGAATAGGAGAAGCTCACAGCTCAATGGAGATGTAAGTAGCCGAGGTTTCCGTATTCTGTATAAATTTCGTATAAATTCCGGGAAGGAATAGGAGAAGCGCACAGCTCAATGGAGGTGTAAGTAGCCGAGGTTTCTGTAGTCCGTATAAATTCCGTATAAATTCCGGGAAGGAATAGGAGAAGCGTACAGCTCGATGGAGGTGTAAGTAGCCGAGGTTTCCGTATTCCATATAAATTCCAGGAAGGAATAGGAGAAGCGCACAGCTCAATGGAGGTGTAAGTAGCCGAGGTTTCTGTATTCCGTATAAATTATGGGAAGGAATAGGAGAAGCGCACAGCTCAATGAGGTGTAAGTCGCCGAGCTTTCATCAGTCGATCCTGTACATAGAGTCAATGGGTCACACTGTTCACTCTCACTCTCACTGTCACTGGGTCACTGCCACTGTTTACTGGGTCACTGAAAGCAAATGCCAAAAGTGTGACAGATAGACAGGTGGACCTGTCAGGAAACATAATTCATAGAGAAGTAGAGGTGCTATACACACGTCTGACATGTTGAAAATTGTGTCAAGAAGATTGTCTACATAGCTAAAGTTGTCACAGAATGTTAAGTTATTTATTTTTGTGTGCAAATTTCAAGTGTTTTTGTTCGTTTCGTGTAATGTGTTCTATGCAGCGATACCAGTATAGGGTCTTTCGCAATAACATCCACACCTCTGGCTTCTGTCGTGTTAGCGGAAAATGCCCGTATCCAGACTGTGATGGTTCAGGCCATATAACGGGCAAGTGGACCACACATCACAAGCTCTCTGGCTGTCCACTCGCGCAACAGCAAGCACAGGTCAACAACGAGATGACCGAAGACGTCAACATGTTGACTGACTCTCTGACTGGGAAGCGTGGAAGACCAGGCAGGAGACGGTATAACCTGTGATTGAATAATTTCATCGGATCTCTATAGTTCACATGCTAATAAAGTTGATCTCAGTTAGATCCAAATTAAGTTAAAATTAACTTACACTGACGAAATTTTCGTCCATCTCTCTGATAGACTTCCTCAGGAATTTCGTCAGTGTAAGTTATTTTTAACTTAATTTGGATCTAACTGAGTTAAACTTTATTAGCAGGTATAATCCGTGTTTGCGTCTATGTTGCGAATTGTTATCTTTAATGTTGAAAACAGTCGCAGAAGATTTTTTAGCAGTGTAAGTCGAACCTATTTATCGATCAACAGCTTCTGAATTATGCACGTGTACAAACGCTGGCCTATCAACATGCACAGATGCTTGGAACCTCTGAAATCATCATGATACCCTCTTTGCATTCCCTCTTGCTTGATTGGCATTCCCTTTTGCTTGATAAAGCCTGTTCGTTGCACTCAATCATTTGAATGTGATCATTGCTTTCAACATGTGCCATCTTCTCAGGATCCCTAAGTTTAGTTTCTTTGGTTCTGTCATTCCCTATTGTGACTCTCCCTTCCTTTTTATTGAATTGCAAATTTGAGGCTTTTTCTAATGCCATCCGCAGTGTTGATCTGTCTATTTGAGCAACTTTATCTCTTTTCGCCTTCGATATAGTCCCTTAGACTTTGAAGACTATTATTTACGAGGTTACGAGGTTACAGCAATTTGTGACTTTTCAGACGACGGCATCTGCTACTACTGAGGCGTGTAAAGCGCGAGCAGAAGTCAACAACGCCACCTAGTGAGCCAAAAGATGATGAGCAGACTGAGTTAGAGAGATTATTACATCACTCTGTCTTCTTGCCTCCCATTAACCAAACTAACGAGGTATTATGATTATTATTAAATCTTTATTGCATGAATTCAGATACAAATACATGTACTGACGACAGTTTTTCTCACGGAGAAAAAATCTGATAAAAGCAATAGTGTCGAGTAATTAAAATGATAAAATTTCTGACGGATACAGTACAATTACAATGCTATATATAATGTGTGAGATATACTTTCTTCCTAAATCTGCATGATATTATCGCGGTTCGGAGCCCGATGCGAGAAACAAATAACGGTTCTTAGCACGATTCGAGAATCACGTGGCGAATGCGCGACGAACGAGCTGATAGTTTCTTTGAGTGTGTCTCATTCCCCCCCCCCCGCAGGTTGTTCTTTCCTGGGGTTCCGTCAGGGATCGTTTCTTCCTGGGGTTCCTTCAGGGATCGTTTCTTCCTGGTGTTCCTTCAGGGATCGTTTCTTTCTGGTGTTCCTTCAGGGATCGTTTCTTCCTGGTGTTCCTTCAGGGATTGTTCCTTCCTGGGGTTCCTTCAGGGATCCTTCAGGGATTGTTTATTCCTGGGTTTCTTTCAGGGATCGTTCTTCCTGGTGTTCCTTCAGTGATCGTTTATTCCTGGGGTTCCTTTAGTGATCGTTCTTTCCTGGGGTTTCTTCAGGGATAGTTTCTTCCTGGGGATCCTTCAGGGATCGTTTCTTCCTGGTGTTCCTTCAGGGATCGTTTCTTCCTGGGGATCCTTCCGGCATCGTTTCTTCCTGGTGTTCCTTCAGGGATCGTTTCTTCCTGGGGTTCCTTCAGGGATCGTTTCTTCCTGGGGTTTCTTCAGGGATCATTTATTCCTGGTGTTCCTTCAGGAATCGTTTCTTCCTGGTGTTCCTTCAGGGATCGTTTCTTTCTGGTGTTCCTTCAGGGATCGTTTTTTCCTGGTGTTCCTTCAGTGATCGTTTATTCCTGAGGTTCCTTCAGGGATCGTTCCTTCCTGGGGTTTCTTCCTGGGGTTCCTTCAGGGATCGTTTCTTCCTGGGGTTCCTTCAGGGATCGTTTATTCCTGGGGTTCCTTCAGGGATCGTTCCTTCCTGGGGTTCCTTCAGGGAACGTTTCTTCCTGGGGTTCCTTCAGGGATCGTTTCTTCCTGGGGTTCTTGCAGGGATCGTTTCTTCCTGGGGTTCCTTCAGGGATCGTTTTTTCCTAGGGTTTCATTCAGGGATCGTTTCTTCCCGCAGGACCTCCCGCTAGGCTGGGAGAACCACTCTAAGTTGCTGCCGGCCGTCAACGAGTGTGAGGTGCGCGAGGTCGCTGGCTGGTCGGTCGATGATGTCGTCAGGTTCATCAGGCGTCTGCCTGGCTGCGAGCAGCACGCTCTCATGTTCAAGGAAGAGGTACGAGCAAGTGACGAGCGGCTAAGTGTGCTTACTAATATCGAATTGATTTTTGAAGTTGGGTGACTCTAGGGTACCTAGTGTGAACAGCCTTGAAGGTCTGATTTGTTCCTGCGAAATTCAGCATTTAAGGAGCGGTTGCGTGGCCTCAAATACCAAACGTTTTATGAAACGTAAAAAATAAATAATATATAGAACCATATGAATTTTGAAGGTTCCTCTGACGTTGTGTGCTTCTAATGCGACTAAGCAATTATCGATATCGCGATATACGAGTCGATAGCATGACGTCACGTTTGCTTCGTCGTTTCCGCAGCAAATTGACGGGGAGGCGCTGCTGCTGCTGGCGCAGGCTGACATCGTCAAGATACTCAACGTGCGGCTCGGGCCAGCGATCAAGATCTACAGCAGCATTCTGCTCCTACACGGCGGCACTAGCAACAACAACAGCCGCAGCCACTCAGTCAACAGCAGCTGAGGTGCAGCCGGACACGAGCGAGACAGCGTGAAGCGCGTGCATCACGGGGACGTGTAACTTACAATTACAAATTACAATTACATTAAATCGCGGTAACAATGAGAATAATGGCAGCGATCGGTCGGTCGTCAGCAGCTGAGGTACGATTGGCTGGAAGACCGCTGCGCCTTCCCACGAGTTCACCAGCACGTGCATCTGCTTGTATTCTAGTACAAAGAGTAGAGAGTTCAGCCTCCTTTCAAAGTGCAGCAGGTGATGATGTATAGCAGCATTTAATAAATTCCCCCATCTTAGTAACAGTACACTAAATTTCTCAGACATAAGCGCACGGTTATCTGTTTCGTGTCTGTGCGTGCGTTGGTTATCGTGTAGGGGAATCGCGTGTGTTCCGTGCAGACGGGTTGTCAGACCGGTAACTATGGCCTTGCATAACAATGTCGAGTGTGTTTATTTATTTCTATCTTCGTTCCATTTCAAAACTCGGTTAACTGCAGTGTGGGAAGTCTCCAACCTAACTAGCATGCACCTAACATGCACTGCATCGTAGCAAGCTCTTCCTTTGGTTTTGCTGGCACCAGCAGCTATCATCAGTTAATAATGCTGCATGTGTCTAAAATTGTAAATACTTTGCGAATAAGCCACAACCGGCTGATGCCAGCTTGGACAGAACGGGTGTGGATGAGGGCCGAGTACAGACAAGGTAACAGCTTGCTGTTGTTTTCACATTTAGCCGAATCGCTGTAGCATCTTGTGCTAATTACAGGAATAATGAGAAACAAGCAGTATACTCCCATGGGGTAGGAAGGATGATTGATTGCTACTCTACTTTGATTTCAGCTTCTATTTTGTCGTCCATCAGCAAACAAACCTATCGGACGTAGACGCCTTCGACGTGTATGTTACTTTTTACGTTATGGCATTTGGTTTGAAGCGCTGCAATTTGGAAGCACACGTGTAAGCACGCACCAAGTTTATTGATTCACCATTCGAACATTCCCAATAGTTGTGTGATATAGCTAGTCAGAATGTGATAGGGGAGCAGTCGTATGTTAGTTACGGATTGTATTAGTATTGTCGACAATGATCTAGAGATAGAGACGAGAGACAGAGAGAGAGAGAGAGAGCGAGAGAGAAGGGGGAGCTAGGGAGAGAGAGTGAGCGAGAGGAGAGAGAGAGAGAGAGAGAGAGAGAGAGAGAGAGAGAGAGAGAGAGAGAGAGAAGGGGGAGCTAGGGAGAGAGAGTGAGCGAGAGGAGAGGCATCTTCTACACACCCCGTCGGTAAACCCGGTCGTCCATTCTAATGCCTTTGTTAAATGTGAAATAATTATTGGCAGTCCCATGCTGCGTGGTTAAGCACCGCCGTAATAACAGTGGCAGGATTGTCAGTGTGTATGTCAAATGTGAAATAATTATTGGCAGTCCCATGCTGGGTGGTTATGCACCGACTGTATTAACATGCACGAAGGAAGCACCACCGTAACAGTGGCAGGATTGTCAGTGTGTATGTCAAATGTGTGATGTCACAGCTAATACCGTGAGAGTGCAGCGTGGTACGTGGTGCACTTACTTATATGCAGCTTTGCCAAGCCCTCGAAGTTTCGTTTACCAACAGGGCACGTAGGTGGACGTGTCCGTGTTGGGTGTATTGTCGGTGGTAGAGATGTCAGTCCCGTAGCTGAACTGTAAATATGTACAATCGGTGGTACCTTGCAATGGCGTGTTATTTTAAAGTCACGTGCAAGGAGAACGGCAATGCGTTAGGGATGTTTTGTGCGTGGGTTTTACACGAAGGGGTTTCTAAGTAGAATAGCATATTAGTTAGACGGAAAGGATTGCTCCATTAGGCATTTACCCAGTATAGCAATATGTAAATATTGGCTTGGCTTGGACTCGTTTGTTATTTGCTCTGCTGGAGTAAAATTTAGGCGTATGGTTTTTGCCAGCGTTGGTTATTTCATGAGTGACTGAATGACAAAAAGTTGTAGTCGAGTTGTAGTTGTGTGTAAGCAACGTAGCGGAACCGGGAAACGAACACAGATCTCTGTCTGTGAAATATCAGTTATAGTGGTACATATAGCGTTATAGAATTTGCGTTATTGCATTTTTGGCTGCGTGCCAATGTGCCGGTATGATATTGCATTCATCGACAAAGTCGTGGGTGCAGTTTGTATCGGTTAACATTGTAACGGGGTGTGGTTGGTGTTTTTCATGGTTTTAAATTAGAAGAAACCTCTGCTGAATGCACATAACTATATATATATATATTTATAAATTATATATATATAGATATATGTATATAAATTATCTACTTCTGATATATATATATATATATATATATATA
>NW_014577159.1:378217-387796 GCF_000485595.1 Priapulus caudatus
TGGACGAGCCGCTAAGTGTGGCTTACTAATATGAATTTGATTTCTTGAAGATTGGGTGACTCTGGGTACCTAGTCGCTGAACAGCCTTGAAGGTCTGATTGTTCCTGCGAAACTTCAGCATGTTAAGGAGCGGTTGCGTGCCTCAAATACCAACGTTTTATTGAAAAAAAATAAATAATATATAGAACCATATGAATTTGAAGGTTCCTCTGCGTTGGTGTGCTTCTAATGCGACTAAGCCAATTATCGGATATCGCGATATCGAGTCTGATAGCATGACGTCATGTTCTTCGTCGTTCCGCCTAGCAATTGACGGGGGACTGAGGCGCTGCTGCTGCTGGCGAGGCTGACATCGTCAGATACTCAACCGTGCACCGGGCTCGGGCCTGCCGAATCAAGATCTACAGCAGCATTCTTGCTCGCTACACGGCAGGCACAGCAAACAACAACAGCTCGCAGCCACTCAGTCAACAGCAGCTGGGCGGCCGGACACGAGCGAGACCGCGCGCGTGCCAGCGTGAGCGGCGTGCATCACGGGGACGTGTAAACTTACAATTACAATTTACATTTAACATTAAATCGCGGTACAATGAGAATAATGGGCAGCGATCGCGTCGTCTGTCAGCAGCTGAGGTACGATTGGCTGCAGAGTCCGCTGCGGCCTTGCGCCCCCGAGTTCACCAGCACGTGCGCATCTGCGTTGATATCTAAGTACAGAAGAGTAGAGAGTTCAGCCTCCTTTCAAAGTGCAGCAGGTGATGATCTGTAGCTAGCATTAATAAAGTTTCCCCCATGCTCTGTAAGCAGTACACGAGACGTTTCTCATGACATATAGCGCATGGTTATCTGTTTTCGTGTCTGGTGGTGCGGTTGGTTATCGTGTAGGGAATCGCGTGTGTTCCGTGCAGACGGGTTGTCAGAGACGGTAACTATGGCCGTTGCATAACATGTCGAGTGTGTTTATTTATTTCTAATCTTCGTTCCAATTCCAAAAACTCGTTAAGCTGAGTGTGGGAAGTCTCCAACCCGCTAACTAGCATTGCACCTAAACATGCACGCGATCGTAGCGAAGCTCTTCCTTTGGCTTTTGCTTGGCACAGCAGCGGTATCATCATTAATAATGCTGCCATCGTCTAAAATTGTAAATACTTTGGCGAATTAACGACACAACCGGCTGATGGCAGGAACGGGTGTGGGATGAGGGCCCGAGTACAGACAAAGGTAACAGCTTGGCTGTTGTTTTCACATTTGAGCCGAATGCCGTGTAGGCATCTTGTGCTAATTACAGATGAAAATAATGGAAACAAGCAGTATTACTCCCGCATGGGGTAGGAACAGGATGGATTTGATTGCTACTCTACTTTGATTTCAGCTTGCTATTATTTCGTCGTCCATCAGGCAAACAAACCTATCGGGCGTTAGAACGCCTTCGACGTGTATGTTACTTTTTACGTTATGGCATTGGTTGTGAATGCGCTGGCAATTTGTAATCGCACACGCTGTAAGCAGCACCAAAGTGGTATGATTCACCATTCGAACTATCCCCAATACTGTTGTGTACGACTATAGCTAGGTCAGAATTTGATAGCGGGGGCAGTCCGTATGTTAGGCTTAGCGGATTGTATTAGTATTGTCGACATATGATCTAGAGATAGAGACGAGAGACAGAGAGAGAGAGAGAAGACGAGAGGAGCGAGAGAGTACCTCCAGGTTCCCTTTCTCCCCTTTGCGGGGGACCGTGCTAGGAGAGAGAGTGAGCTGAGAGAGAGAGCAGAGAGGAAGGGGAGCTAGGCGGAGACGATGAGAGAGAGTGAGCGCAGAGAGGAGAGAGAGGAGAGAGAGAGGAGAGAGAGAGAGGAGAGAGCGAGAGAGAGAGAGAGAAGACCGCGAGCAGGAGGAGAGCGAAGGGGAGGTAGGACGAGAGAGTGAGCAGAGAGAGAGAGAGAGGAGCGAGAAGAGCGAGAGAGAGAGAGAGAGCGAGAGCGAGAGAGAGAGAGAGGAGAGAGGGAGAGAGGAGAGAGGGAGAGAGAGGAGAGCCGAGAGCGGGCGAGAGGAGACGAGAGCGGAGAGAGGGAGAGAGACGAGAGAGAGAGAGAGAGAAGAGAGAGAGAGAGAGAGACCGAGACGAACGAGAGAGGATGAGAGAGGAGCAGGCATCTCTACACACCACCGCGGGTAAACGCCGCGGCGTATTCTAATGCCTTTGTTAAATGTGAAATAATTATTGGCCAGTCCCCATGGCTGGGTGGTTATGCACCGACTGATTACACATGCCACGAAGAGCACCGCGGTAGACAGTGGCAGGGATGTCAGTGTGCATGTCAAATGTGTGCGATGTCAGCAGCTAATACACGTGAGAGTGCAGCGTGGTACGTGGTGACAGCTTACCTTATATGCAGCTTTGCAGCCAAGCCTCGCAAGTTCTTCCGTTTACCAACAGGGCACGTAGGCTGGACGTTCCGTGTTGGGCTGTAATGTCGGTGTAGAGAGTCAGTCCCGTAGCTGAACTGTACAATATGTACAATTCGTGCCGTACGTTGCCCAATGGCGTGTTATTGAATAGTCACATGCAAGAGAGAACGCTAATGCGTTAGGGATGTTTCTGTGCGTGGGTTTACACGAAAGGGTTTCTAAGTAGAATAGCATATTAGTTAGACGGAAAGGATTGCTCCATTAAGGCATTTACCCCAGTATAGCCATATGTAAATATTGCTTGGCTTGGACTCGTTTGTTATTTGCTCTGCTGGCGAGTAAAATTTAGGCGTATGCGTTTTTGCCAGCGTTGGTGTATTTCATGAGTGAGCTGATGACAAAAAGTTGTAGCGAGTTGTAGTTGTGTGTAAGCAACGTAGCGGAACCGGGAACGACGAACACAGATCTCTGTCTGCTGAAATATCAGTTATAGTGGCTACATATAGCGTTATAGAATTTGCGTTATTGCATTTTGGCTGGCGTGCAATGTGCCGGTATGATATTGCATTCATCGACAAAGTCGTTGGGTGCAGTTTGTATCGGTTAACATTGTAACGGGTGTGGTTGGTGTTTTTCATGGTTTTTAAATTAGAAGAAAACCTCTGCTGAATGCACATAACTATATATATATATTTATAAATTATATATATATAGATATATGTATATAAATTATCTACTTCTGATATATATATATATATATATATATATATACATACATACAAGTAGTAATATACAGATGTATTACATATACTGCATATTGCACGTAAGTAGTAGGTAATTAACACGATGTATACACACATACCATACATACCACTGCTGTTTACATTATATGAAAGTCCGCGTGCAGTCATATATGGTATTTACTCATATACGTGTCATTGTGTGATGCTGAGGTGCTGATCATAATGATTGACGAGCAAGTTTCTGGACGTGTGCGACTGCAGTCAATACGGATCATATCAGGAGTCTATCAATAGTATATTGATAGACTCCTGATCATATCAAGGGCTATTAATACGTGTGTACTTCTGTACTTCTGTTTTACTCTTGATCATATCAGGAGTAAGATAATATAGGATCTATATTATCTTATAATATATCTATAATATAGGACCTATATTATCTTACTCTTGGTCATATCAGAAGTATATTGACGTAGTCATGTTCGCATGCGCGCGCTTGTTCAATTGCTCATGTTCAATATCCCAGCAGTCGATTTCACGTAAGCTTCGGAACAGAATGTGTTCCTAATCATGTTGGCATTCTTGCAACGAGGATGATTGACGCGGAGACCGCGTGCTTAAAGAGGGATTCTTTTCACTAGACCGTTGGCTTACCATTAATGAGAGCATCGAAGGTGCATAGCATATATCAATTTGGTTAATTGACAAGACACTGAGCTATATATGTGTGTGTACGGCAATAAATTCGTTTATTTCATGTAATATTTTAGCTCTCACACGCTGCTTAGTTATTTCTGTGCTTCGCGTGACCACACGTGCACGTATCATTGTTTATTTCAGTTGATCCATAATAATTGAAGGCAAGTGCATGGGAATCTTCTTCAATTTTTATTAAATGTGTATTTGTTAAATCTGTAAAACTTCCGAGTTCGTATTGTCTTTCACGTTCTGTTGGATGTGTCGGAGGATCGTGTGTTTGCGTGTGCTTGCGCGTGCGTGCGTGCGTGCGTGTCTGTGTCGGTGTGTGCGTGTGAGCGCGCGTGTTCGTACCTGTGTGTGTTAAGAGCGCTGTGTACAGTTTGGAACACAAGTCTCCGTGAACGAAATTGGTCATTAACAATGTCACACATCATTTCCTCTTCTGCCTAGCAGTTGACCTTTACTGGTTTCACGAGAAGTATTCATCAAGATAGCAATTACTTACTAGATGAAGCATTTAGTAAAAGGGAGCCTCTCGCTGTTGCTGCTGCTGCTGATACTGAGGCAGGGCACATACGTATAATTACTTAGCTGTAGTAATGGTCTACCTACTCCAGCAATTCTATTTGACAGCGTAATTATTCTGTATTGATTATATATGCTAAATCATACAACACACCAATTATGTAAGTATCACGTATATGTATAATATATATGTATAATTACACATTCAAATTCACAATAACACTCTGTATTGCACTGCAACACATACATATATATTACACATGGGTAGATTGGAAATGCACCTGCTCGTTTGTACTCATATAGAAAATTTAAGTTGGGCTCCCGGGCGAACACACCAGCATGCAAATACACGCATTTGATTTGATTAGGGGGTTGTATTAATCACATACAGTTGACGATCCCAAGACGGCTTTAATACGATTTTTGAAGTATCTATCTATCCAACAAACGAATGACTTTTTAAATACAGGAGGGAGTCGACGCCAAGACTACGTGATTTAATAGGAAGTAGCGGCAGAAAATACAATGTCTACAACACGGGAAATTACGCGAAACCGTACGTTGCGTCTCGTTTGTAAAAGGAAACGGTTGCGTCCATTTTTCGGATGAGACAAATAGCAAAGGTTGGTATGTACAGTTAGAGTGTTGGGGGTTGTCGCGGCTCAGAACTAGGCACGCACGCACACACACATATATATATATATGAGGGGGGAACGGGGGGGGGGGGTACATTCCCACTTTCCCAGCAAAAAAACACCATATCTCAGTTCCCAGCAAAATAAAATCCCAATTCCCAGTTCCAAGGAAATTATGTAGACATGTTTCAGGAAATTCAGTATTTTAGGTTTTCAAACACTACACAAATACTAATATTTACATACTATTATTTATCTGGGCATAATTAATAAAAAAAAATAATAATACCCCGACGAATTGACACAATTTCCCCAGATCCCAGACAATTTTAGAGGGTCTTTCCCACGTCCCGATCGACTTCTGTTCCCGAATCACGGAAAATTTATCTGACATTTCCCAGTTCCCAGGTAATTAAAATGGCCAATCCCGCGTCCCGAAAATACCCGTTCCCCCCCTAATATAATATTCCGGCGATCCCCATCATCCCATTAACTTGGCTGAACAGCCCTATTAGATTACGAATACGTACGCGCGTACAGATTTTCATTATCAGAAGCCATATATTACAGCCTCACGACAAGCCATTATCCTGCTGGTGGTATGCGGGGAAGGAGGATCTCTCTGCTCTTATCACACCAGGAGGTGCAGAGAATATACGAACAGTAGCCATACCCTTGGTAAATGGAAACGTTCACTCCACATGTGTGACTGTCGACAACGGCCAGTAACCGCAAGCTTAGAGTGCGCGTTTGTTTGTTTCGTTAGTCGGCACCTCTGATATGGTCACTGCCACTGAATTATTCAAAAAATGTCTTATTCTCTGTTAACAATTGCTAATATGGCCTCTACCGCTTACCATAGCTTAGGGCCTTACCATGTCTAAATCCGGCCCTGGTCAAATGGCCTCATATCGAACAAGGGCGCCCCCTACTGGCATCAATACAGTGACAGGTTCTTGCGGCAGTTTAAACTGCCACACTTTTAACTGCAGTTTTTTTTGCAGTTTTAACAGAACACTTTGACAGTATGACGTTCCCATAGACATCCTGTACAAGACATCAACATACATTGATATTCAATAATTCCCGGACATGCTCGAATCAGCTGGCCCAGTGCGGCCAAAACATCCACTACGTCCACGCGAAAAACATACATCGGGGTATACGTATACAAATAAACATTCGCAATTCTGCACTGACTAGAATTTTGAAGTTTACAGTCTTAGCCAACCCGGCACCTCATCCCACACCGCTTACACCGTAACTATATGACGTAAATGTATACATGCAACGTTAGTTCGATGACGTCACAAACAGACAAGTGATGCACACACGTATCAGAGTTCCTATACACCTAAAACAAATTTATATCGCCTCTCAAACAACACATGTACAGCCAGAGAGACCTCTCAAGCGTGACATGTTACTTTGAAATTTTATGAATTTCCCGTGCGAAATTTTAAATTTCCAGGACCCGTGCGAACTCCCGAGCGATCTTGTACGACATACGCCTCGGATTTCTTCTTCTCCAATATACCAACGGACGCGATGGAACGCGAAAGAAAAATAAATATCCCTTTAGCGAGGGGATAAATATCCCTTTAATAAATATCCCTTTAGCGAGGGGATAAATATCCCTTTAATAAATATCTAATTAGCGAGATAAATATTTAATAACGGTTACTCGCCGTTAATAAGCGTTATCGGTTCTAGATCTCCCGCCGCGTCTGCTGCACACGCACACACGATGGACCGCCATTTACAGCGAAACTACAACCCTCACCCATCCCCCGATAATCATTGTGTTCGTACGAATGCAGGTGATCGTGTGCGTGCGTGCGTGCGTGCGTGCGTGCATGTATACGGGCGCGTTTGTATGTGCGTGCATGCGTGCGTGCTTGCGTACGACGATGGCCGTGTTAATGAGAGCGCGTTTAGCGTACACAACAACAACAACAACAACAACAACAACAACAACAACAACAACAACACATCACGCGAATGACGACCGTTGATGATCAGCAAAGTGCTTGTTTACGTGCCAATAGAAATGGCGTCACTCGAAAAGTAATGCGTTTATTAACTGCTCCGACTTATGGCTAATGAGATTTCAGTAGTCGGCTGAAATGCCACGCAGCGTGCGTGCGTGGATGCTAGCTCCACTGAACAGCCTGTATGTGTTCAGGTGCGTGTGTGCAGGCGGTACGTACAGTGACACCAACGAATACGTCTACGAGAGGGCTAAGTATAGTAACCGGCTACTATAGTTATATATATATACATACATATATATATATATATATAGTATATAAATATATATACTACGTATACAAAGGTAGCGAGCCCTGCTTGATTTTACGAGCTACGTCACTGGCCGCTTGTAGCCAACTTGCCGGCAGAATCATGGGTCAATGTCCGGCCAGTAAACACGCCAGACCATAGGATGTGGCAATAAACAACCGAATTAAATAAACAAACAAACAAACACAAAGCCTCAAACAGACGCATGTCAACAAATTTCGACATATATCGGTATGTATAAATAAATGACATCAATAGACACACATACATTATTATGTACATCATTACAATATTAAAAACAACGCAAAATATTGTAACGCCATATGTTGTTACAATATTTCAATGAATAATCAAAGACTGGATTAATTCTCGTGGAATAGACAAGCACTCACCAGCCACTAGATACAATAATGTAACCCAAACCCAAGATAGGTAACCCCTATCCTGGGTTTGGGTTACATTATTGTATCTAACCAGCCACCAGCCACTATACATTTTAAGGTGGTGAAGTGTTGCGTCCACAATTAGTTATTAGTGATTTTTACGATTTCTATAAAGATATCAGAGCTGGACCGAATGATTGTACACTACATTCAACTTAACACGATAATTAAATTTGTACAATGTTACACCCGTTAAAAATAAAACCACTGCTGAAGAGATCACCTGTAACGATCAGAGACAAAATATCAAAAAGATATAGTCCATAAATTTAGTCTCATAGTTCCTTAAATCACACAATATCTATAGAACTATCATGGGTAGATGCTTAGAAAAACCAGTGGTTGGGTTGCTGCATCCACGCCAAAAAACTATAGCAACGAAAAGCTGTCACACTTTACCATTCTGTTCAAAGAATGGCCACATTAACATTAGCATTAACATTGCTACAACAGTACAAGGAACAGACCTATCTCTGCTAAACTTGCGAGAGAGAGAGAGAGAGACCGAACGCGCGTTGCACGTTGCGTCATGATTTGAAATATTTTTTGTTTAACTGCATTGAAACTAAGAGGGTTTAAGCCCAGAGTGTGTACGCACGACAGGTTTACACACGCACGCATGCACGCATCAACGAACCGGCAAGCCATTCACGTACATACATATATTAAAAGTAACGCGCTGGTTGATGCCACATATTTGTTAATAGCAGCGATGTCTGGTCAAGGTTCATAACATCATCTCTTTATAAGCCACAGATGTGTCGTTATATCTACATGTATTTATATGCACATGTGCAGTAGAGCCAAAGTGTTACAAGGTCATATAGGGCACAACGCCTACAAACAATATGGGGAAAGAGGGAAAGGGGGAAAGGGGAGGAACGGGGTGGGGTCAGATCATAATTAACTTAAATCTGCATAATACCAGGAGTAAATAGTTTGAGATTATTTTATTATTATGTGGATGCCAAGTGTTTTTGCTATGTTGTCTAGGCCCACACCATACTGTGCCACGCACTTCAGAGGTAAAAAGACAGTACATTATCTCCAAGAAAAATGTACCCCCTCAATGAATTGTCATATTTACACATCTAGGGTTTTAAGAAATGTCACAGAAGATAAGTATCGAGTTGGTGAGTGCGTGCGTGCTTTTGTGCGTGCTTGATTGCGTGCGTGCGTGCGTGCTTGTGCCCTATATTAGCCCATAGCACCTATTACTTACGAGATGCAACAGTCGTCAGTCAAAATTAATAAATCTGTGTTACTCATTGAAGATTCTAAACATCAGCATCACACGCCAGTAAACATCGTTATTTTTAAATTTCCGCGACAACACTAAACAACACAGCACGAAAGTCGCCGACTTTCCAGCTACTCCATACCAAGGAGCTAAATATATATATATATAGAGAGAGAGAGAGTTATATATATATATAGCTAATATAGTTATATTTAGCTCCTTGCTCCATACATCCTCCTGAAACAATTGAACGTTGCAACGACACGCACAGCCACAAAAATCCTACAGCGCACGGTGAATCGTCCATAGACTGGCACCGATCGCGTGTGTTGAACGTGTTTTCCCCATACGAGGAGCGAGCGGCGGCAGTCTCTTCTAGAAGGATCCCGCCGACGGATTGACGGTGGGCGTGCGCCGATCTGACCCTGCGGCGCCTTCATCGTCATCACAGCATTTGCACACCTGCGTGGGTGGGTGGGGAGAGGGAGAGGTGAGCGAGAGAGCGAGGCAGAGATGAGCATGTACAGTCAACAACAACAACAGCAGCCGCCACGCGCACTTGTCAGCAGAGAGAGAGAGAA
>NW_014577159.1:388662-402490 GCF_000485595.1 Priapulus caudatus
AGCGAGAGAGAGAGCGAGAGAGAGCGACAGAAGAAAGCTAGAATAGAGCATAATTAGGCATGCACGATGGTCCGTTGGCTCACCTTACACTTGCAGCACAATATACAGGGTGCCGCCAGCAACAGGAACGGTGAAGCGACAAGAAGCAGGACGCCGAAACCAGCAAATATTCCAACGACCTACAATAGAGGAGGAGCGTGTACGGTAGTGGTTCCCAACCTTTTGGACTCCCCGTACCCCTAATTTTTTTACGCTATCTCCTGGTACCCCTTCGCCCACCATAAGCAAAATGAAGAACCAACACTGATGTATTGTTATGTTTTTTAAATTGTCTAAGAGGCTTCCCAGGTACCCCCTGTGGTGTTCGCTGGTACCCCCATGGGGTACTAGTACCCCCGGTTGGGAACCAGGGGTGTACGGCAACTGTACGCGTATCGTTTCATCGTCTGCCACACAAAAACACACCACTGTGCAGACTATGGCTTATTCGAGCTGGATTTTCGGAAAACGAATTTCAACGAACCCCGTAATATTTACTTTCGTTTCTACCAGTCTGCGATCCGTCGTTGGAGTCGCGCGATATTGCGCCATGTCACTTGAATTGCGCGCGTTGTACGGAATTCACCGATTCACCAGTGAAGTGGGCAATAGAAGATGCCAACACATATTTGAAGCAATCTGTAGTTTCTGGCCATCAAATTAGTAGTTTGAGGGTCACGTAGTGACCCGAGTTTGCTAAGGGGGTCCGGCATGCCCCCGGAAAATTTTTTGATTCTGAGATGCAATTTCCTGCATTCTGAGGGTCAAAAATGACAATAAATTGACAAAAAATGACAATAATTGACAAAAAAATGTTTTTTTTTGCGATCACAGTGAAATTCGTAGTTTGATACAAACTGGTCGTAGTGGTGCAAAAGGAATAGAAATTCGTATAAAATACGGATAAATCGTAGTGGTAGGCATCTCTGACTGTGTACGCGAGCGCGTACAGCGTCACGCACCAAATCATAACCGCGATCGCGCGCCCACCCACCAGCGACCGCGCGGAAACCCCCGGATGCTGGATGCCCGCGCATGCCGGAAACCCCCGCCGGTTTCACGCTCATTGTGAAGGAGCCGTCGCAAAGCGATTCTATTGCAGAATAATCTCTCAGAGCTTCAACAATTATCACAATTATCTTTATGGAGGATTCATCCAAGGACAGTAAGGCATCGTTTGCTAACGTTGAAACTGCTTTCCGACGAGGGCATACATACGAACCATTTATGCATTATGATTGAGATTAAATTAGTTTCGTTACAGCCCGTACTCGTTCTTTCTTCTTTACTGATATTCGTGTTATACTATCACGAATAAGATATCAAGTGGCCAGCATTAGTTAAGGCCGGCTTCTAAACCGGCTCGACTCATGCAGCCTAAATTAGTTATAACAGCGACAGACCAAGTCTAGTGATGAAAGCGCGCCATTCAACGGAGAGAGAACACTCACACAGACACATACACAGAGCGTGCATGGTGGGGAAAAACAGTCTCTGTTTTCTTCTCATGATTAAGACTCTCTAATAGAAAACAACAACTGTTATCAGAACGCTTGTGAACACAATGTTTGATGTTGTCACAAAGCAGCTTTGACAAATAGCGCGAATAAAGAACGTGTCAGACTGACTTCGTATCATTACTGTCAATCATTCGTACCTGGGCACGATGCAGGATGACAGACGCACGGGAATGACCTAGCTTGTTCTTACACGGTCCTTTGTCATAGTGCCGCAATAAGAAGTCGTCCTGCAAGCACAAAATAGCAGGGGTTGCAGCTGACAGATGCCTATTGATTAGAACGTAAATTAGCCGTTGAAAATGAAACGTACGCAAATAATAACCGCACGTACTAGCTTGCAATGACCGGTAAGCCCGCACAAAGGTAAATAATACCAATCTAGAGTAGTGCAAGGTACAGTGACCATAGACCATGCAAAAGGCTTATGACAGGAGAGCTGTGGAACTGTTAAGTGCTACATCTATAAGGTAGCATCACTACTATTATGTAATATCAGAGGCTAGCATATGACGTGGGCGTGTACAGGATTTGGACCAGGGGAGGTTTAACCGTAACCCAAATTGCGAGCACGCGAAGGGGTGGTCTGGGGGGCCCTCCCCCAGAAATTTTTTGAAATTAGACCCCTTATAGCAGGGGGGGGGAGTCCGGACCCCCTGGACACCCCCCCTGTACACGCCCCTGTATGAACACTAACACAAGATGTAGCTGAGCATAAGAATGAAAATATCCAATAACCACTACTTAAAGCCAGGGCCACACACTCATGCACGCACGCATGCACATACACACGCACACACGCACGCACGCGCACGCACACACATGCACGCGCACGCGCACGCACGCACGCGCGCACGCACGCACGCGCGCACACACGCACAAGTTTAGCCACGACGTCAGCAGGCGTACCCGAGTGGATAGAACAACGTTTACCTTCATCTGATATTCGGAAACAAAAACAATCTCTGTAACGCTGTTTACATATATCACAGTGCGTCACTGCTCATTGTTCGTGTTCAATGGTAACCACGCATGGCACTGAGGTTTACTTGTCATTTTGCACAATTCCCTAGTTTAATAAGTGGGCACTTGGAATGCATAAATACAGAGTGGTGTGAGCATTTATTCTAATGAAACATCCGTGAAATAAAACCTCATTCAAGCAAAAACCTGTGTAGTGTGCCCCTCTGCATACTAGTACTTACACCATACTTACACTTACATCGTAGACTTACACCATACTTACACTTACATCGTAGTTCCGTACTTGCTTATACATACGTCATACTCACATACCTGCTCGTGCTTTCTCCTAACCATGTCGAACTCACGTACATACTTATACCAGGGGTTAATAATGACAAATTTGACAAAATTGCGTCATAATTAGAAGCGTACTTATGTCGAGCGAGGCGAGGCAGTACCAGCAGAAGACGTGCTTGCATCATAGTTAGAAGCGTACATACGTCATAGTTAGAAGCGTACATGTACGTCATAGTTAGAAGCCGTTACTATTACGTCATTAGTTAAAGTCGTACTTAAAGTCTAGTTAGAAAGTCGTCATATCGTCATATTAGAAAGCGTAATTTGTTACGTTCATGTTAATGTCTGACTTGATGTAATAGTGACAGACGTTACTTTCGTATAGTTAGAGCGTCCAATGTTACGTCATAGTTATATGTCGCTACTTGAGTTCATAGTTAGAAGAATACTACGTCTTATAGTTAAAGGTTGTATACTTGAGTTTATAGTTAGAAGGTACATAACGTCATTAGTAAGTCAGTACTGAGTCTTTAGAAGAAATACATCTGTCATAGTTATTAAGTCGTACTTGAGTCATAGTTAGAAGCTACTACGTCATTTTAGTTAATAGTCATAATTGAGTCTATTTTAGAAGTCGTAACATTACGTCATAAGTTAATGTTCGTACTTTGCAGTCATAGTTACGAAGTTTGTACATACGTCATGTTAAAGTCGTAATTATTTTTTTTGGAGTCGTAGTTAGAAGCCTACATATGTCTAGTTAAATTCGTACTTCTAGTATAGTTAGAGATACATACGTCATAGTTTAAAGTCGTACTTGAGTCATATGTTAGAAGGTCATATACGTTCATAGTTAAAGTTCGTCTATTGAGTAATAGTTGAAGTATACATACGTCACTAGCTTAAAAGGTGTACTTGAGTTCATAGTGTAGAATGCTTACATACGTCATAGGTTAGAGTCTGCTACTTGAGTCATGTATATGAATGCATACATTACGTCATAGTAAGTCGTAATATTGTCAATAGTTGAACGCGTAATAGTCATACGTTTAAAGTCGTACTTGAGTCATGTTAGACGCATACTAAGTGTATTAGTTAAATCGATAATATGTCTGATAGTTGAAGCGGTAATACGTCATAGTTAGAAGCTGCATACATTCGTCATAGGTTAATAGTCGTATTGGTCATAGTTTTTAGAATGACTTACATACGTCATGTTATAAATTATAATATACTAATAAAAATCTCTGTATATTATTGGTCTAGTTAGAAGCGTACATAAGTCATAGTTTAAAGTCAGTACTTTGAGTCGATAGTTAGAAGCTATACATATGTCTTAGTTAAGTCGTACATTATGTCATTAGTTAGATTGATAATGATACTGTATAGTTTAAAGTCGTACATATGTCATAGTTGAGACAATACATTACGTCATAGGTTAAGTCGTTAATTATGTCATAGTTAGACAGGCAACATACGTCAATAGTTAAGTTGTACTCTTGAGTAATATAGTTAGAAGCGTACATTACGCTCATAAGTTAAGTCGTTTACACTATGTTCATAGTTAGAAGCTACATGTACGTCATAGTTAAGTGTACTTCAGTCATAGTTAGGAAAGTCATACATTACGTCGATAGTTAAGTTCGTCTTGTTGCATAGTTAGAGCGTATCATTAGTCATAGTTAAGTCGTACAATTTACGTATTAGTTAGAAGTCATCAATTACGTCTATAGTTAAAGATCGATCATATGTCATAGTTAGAAGCATACATACGTCTATTAAAGTCGTATCATATGTTTCATAGTGTAGAAGGCAATATATCGTCATAGTTTAAAGTCGTAGCGCTATGTATAGTTAGCAAGGCATACATTACGTATAGTTTAAAGTGCGTACTATATGTCAATAGTTACGAAAGCATTTACGCATACGTCATAGTTAAAGTCGTAATACGTTTCTAGTTAGAAGCATTACTTACTCTTTAGTTTCACAAGTCGTAATATGTCATAGTTGAGAGCTATACATTACGTCATAGTTTGACGTCGTACATATGTCATGTTAGAGTCTACATTACGTCATAGGTTAAAGTTGTACTTTTGAGTTATTAGTTGAAGCGTACATACGTCATAGTTAAAGGCTGTAATATGTAATAGTTAGGCGCATACATACGTTTTGTTAAAGTCGTACTTGCAGTCATAGTCTAGAGCCAATACTACGTATTAGTTTAAAGTCGTACTAAGTTCATAGTTCAGATAGGATCTATACGTCTATAGTTAAAAGTTCGGCTACATATGTCATAGTTAGAAGCATACATACGTCATAGTTAAAGTCGTACATATGTTATAGTTAGAAGCATACATACGTCATAGTTAAAGTTGTACTTGAGTTATAGTTAGAAGCATACATACGTCATAGTTAAAGTCGTACTTGAGTCATATTTAGAAGCGTACTTACGTCGAGCGAGGCGAGGCAGTACCAGCAGAAGACGTGCTTGCAGCGTCTGCACATCATCTGTGCACATCCCTCGTCACGCTCGATCGGCACGTGGCAGAGCGGACAGCGCTTGATAAGGGCACTATCATCTCCCCTGCTCGACAATGCCAACCTGTAACAGAGACAAGGCCTAAGATAAAATATTGCTTGTTTCCCCTTTATCGTCCGACTCGCCAAAACGCCGCTACTCGACACATTTTATTGGCCGATTAAAACAAAACAAAAATTATTTCGTTTTGCCAAAAAAAAAAATCAAATTTGTTCTGCAAAAACATACACAAAACAGAATATACAAGATACATACACACATCTTGTCAAAACAAAATAAAAAAGTTTTTGCCTACCTACCTACCTACTCGGTACCCTGAGCCTTAAAGGGGAAACAAACAATTTTTTAAAGGTGGCCCAACCCAAGTCAGACAAACAGAGAGCAGTCTCGTTTCACGATAAATCCGGGGTTGAACGATCGAGAATGTACTAACATCGAGGAGTAATTATATATTGGAAAAAAACGCCTGGTAATTAATGATAGTCAATAAACATCCATAACTACAGTAATTCCATTGACATTTTTTTTTTATCACAAGTATATTTTAGTCATAGTATATTACGATAGTATTTTATGACAAAGGCATGTAATTAAACCTATCGGCAACAAATTGGAACGAATGATCTAGTTGTCTTTGTTTCTTGTCTTTGTAGAGCTGAATCAAGTTTCTTGAATTAGTTCACTCTAAACATGATCAAAATAATCGACAATCATCAATCAATCATCAATTACCAATCACCAGCAACCATGCTGTCAACTTTAGTGGTATAGCACAACGGCGTGTGAATAGAAACGCATATAAACTTTGGCTTTAACCGAGTATTAAGGAGCTACTTTTTCACACTTGCTCCTTAAAATTTTAATAATAAAAAACAAGCTCCCAAAATGGGTAGATCTTTTCATAATGGTTTCCTAATCACTCTCTGCAAACTATTTGTGCAAAAGAGGAGATATACCTAGTGTTCATTAAGTTTTCATAATGTCATCAGTGATTACACCTTCTTCTTGACGTCAGCAGATCCCGCTTTAATTTCCCTGCGTTATTTTATCAAACATTATGTCGGGCAGAGTGGCCATTATTGACTTTGCTCTACTAGTGTGGCTACATTAGACTTATCTTCCATCAGCGTTCACTACTCGCGCTGCAGATTGAACCTGAAATTTAATATAAAGTGCAATTCATTCGTTCCTTCCATGTTAGCACCGTCTGCCAACTATAGTAAGTGGAATTTAGCAGATTAGTGTACGTGCGCGTGCCGGTAACGTACCCGTTGGTTAGGCCTAGTTTGGTTTGGTTATCATCACAGCTGAGTTTCCCGTGCCACTGTGATTTACACATTGAGCAGAAGTGTAGTCCGCACTGCAAAAAAGAAGCAGCATAATTATCGCCGAGGGCCGGGGAACATCGACACTTATTATCTATTGCTAGGCACTCATCCAACACACGCACGAGTAGCGCTATATACTATACTCAGCTGATCTCCTACTGCTGCTGCTACGGCTGCTGCTACGGCTGCTGCTATGGCTGCTACTGCTGCTGTCGCCACTGCTGCTGCTACGGCTGCTGCTACTGCTGCTGCTACTGCTGCTGTCGCCACTGCTGCTGCTACGGCTGCTGCTACTGCTGCTGCTACGGCTGCTGTCGCCACTGCTGCTGCTACGGCTGCTGCTACTGCTGCTGTCGCCACTGCTGCTGCTACTGCTGCTACAGCTGCTGTCGCAAAATGCTGCTGCTACGGCTGCTGCTACTGCTGCTGTCGCCACTGCTGCTGCTACAGCTGCTGCTACTGCTGCTGTCGCCACTGCTGCTGCTACTGCTGCTACCGCTGCTGTCGCAAAATGCTGCTGCTATGGCTGCTGCTACTGCTGCTACAGCTGCTGCTGTCGCCAATGCTGCTGCTGCTACTACTGCTGCTGCTGCTACTACTGCTACTACTGCTGCCACGACCACTACTGCTACTACTGCTACTACTGCTGCCACGACCACTACTGCTACTACTGCTACTACTGCTGCCACGACCACTACTGCTACTACTGCTACTACTGCTACTACTGCTACTACTGCTGCCACGACCACTACTGCTACTACTGCTACTACTGCTGCCACAACCACTACTGCTACTACTGCTACTACTGCTACTACTGCTGCCACAACCACTACTGCTACTACTGCTACTACTGCTGCCACGACCACTACTGCTACTACTGCTACTACTGTTACTACTGCTGCCACGACCACTACTGCTGCTACTATTATGCTTAATTCATCCACCACAGAATTCCATGTCAATCTCTAACACATCATCTATTGAACGATACTTCATCATAACCTCTGACATGCTACGCAACTCACCGAGGGACAGTTGACAGCCTTTGCCGTCTTCGGTTCTGCCGGACACACATGACACACAGTCTCACAGTCAGGTCCAGGGCAGAATGTCCGATGAGGATCCAATTCCACCTCGTATTCAAACTTAGACTTTATGTACCTGTCATATGTTTCTTTATCCACCAACTTCTCTATCTGCAAAAAGACATGATGAAACTCATCTTGCAATGTTCACAAAATCACACAATGGGCTAGTGATTATCAATTACCCTTTCAAGGCACATGCTTTACATATATAGTAAATTTGTGCACACAAAGGAAACATGACACCTCTGTAAATGCAAATCAGAGTGGAGAACAGCATTCAAGTTTGACAGGTTTTAAAAGTAGTTGAAATTCCTAGGATAGGCAGAGAATTTCGTGCTATCAACGATTTCCTTGAATAAATATTGAACTTTCACATTTAGTAAAAGCCAGTTTGCTGTACTTGGGATTTATTATTTCATAAGAACTTCATTAATACAATATGTTCATATTACATTAAAGTTTTAACAACTTGCAAAAATCTTTGCCCACAAAGCATTTAGGAATGCGAACGTTCCTATTAAAACGTTCAATAAATGTATCTAAAAGTTAAAACAGTCAGGAAGGTAACAACTATAAAGAATGAACAATACATCAAAATTCAGTGCAACTATGCTTGGTATCTATGAGAAATCTATTTGTCTTTTGTGTCTATTTGAAAGCCTTTAATTTAATTGTAAATGTTTCTAATTGGAAGATTAGAGTTAAATAGATCTTCCTTCTCCTATTCCAAAATTCTGAACTACCAGAAATTCTCATGGACTACCAGATTACAAAATCTAGCAGTCTGTGTAACTACCAGAAAAAAAGGATAATTTCGCGCCCTGCAATGTTGTTCTTTAACATTCTATAGATAGGCCACACAACAACAAATGAATTGCTTGAAAATGTTACAGAAATATTCTTTCTTACTTCCTCACTCTCTCTGTCACTTCTCTCCCGCTCCTTCTCTCTACGTCTTCTCCCCCTCCCCACTCCTACCTCCGTTCTCTCCCTTCTCCACTTCTTTTTAGTCGACCACCTACAAACTACATCTTTGAACATATATTAGCAAACGCTCACATCACAATGTGTTTTTTTCAACCTCAGACTATGGACGACTAAAAAAATTCCATCGAAACACGAGTATGCATGTTAACTGTATAATATATGTTAACCGAGTCGCAATTCAACGAGTATGCACTTGAGAATTCTACCGTCAATCAAATTGTCATTCTCGGTTCAGTTGCAGCAAATATCCATTTAACGAAGTCAGAGTCAACTCGATTGGCCACAATGTATCGCATTAGGGGGGAAAACGCCTCGCTTACATCTGTGTCACGTACTGTGTCAAATTTGCTTTCATAGCTTTCATATTGATTTTTCGCAAAGAGCACTCCCAACGGCAAGGTACGTGTACAATAACATTCGGTGTAGCTGCGTGTTAAAATCGACTACAGTAGTGGCAGATGACAATCAGCTAGTAAGTGTCTCGGAAATGTAGTGCTTGTACTAGTACTCTATAATCTATACTATAATGAGGCTAATCTTGTGTGTCAGTGTGTGTGTGTGTGTGTGTGTGTGTGTGTGTTTGTTTGATCTCGCTTTTCTCCGTGATTTTTCATTCAATCGCGCTAACTGAAGATATATTCAGAATCACCACGTCTTGCAGATGGTTCTGGCCGAGACAAAAATTTAAAAAATTTAAAAAGTAAAAAAAAAATTGTATTAAGTCAAAATTCAATCACCGCGTACGTGGGAATTATTTCACGTGTCTTGCCCGCCGCCGTAGCGTAGTCGGTAGGAGCTCGGTTTCATAACCCCAGATTCCGGGTTTGAATCTCAGCTGGGGAAAAAAAATTTCTCCCTTACTTTTTTACTCTTTAGTATCTACTTCTGGCACTTCAGCGTTTCAAAATGTAAACAAATATTTTACTACATTCATTAAACAATTTTTAAAAAGTTAAAAATTGGAAAAAATTAATTTTTTTTTACTATTATTATTATTCAAAGCTTTAGGCGAGCTATTGTCCAGCAGGTAAATGCCTAGTGTCCTGTAGTAATGGCTGCCGTTTTGAGAAATAAATATATAGCAATACATTTGTATTGCAACTATCACCACGAATCACGTTAGGCTTTACATAATTCTCGGGAATCACATATTACTAACTCCTGAGACAGCACACGAACAAGGAATAAACACCGCACTTCAACAATGCTCAGCTAATAATCACCGCGTAACGACACAGGCGAAACACGCAGCGCCGTTGTGCTGAAAAAAAAATACGTTGTGATTTCGCGCAATTGTGTCGAGCGGCATTGTGTTCACTCTCGGTTCAGTGATGATAGAAATTAATCGGGCATGTGCTTGTTGTCATTGGCTGATGGTAAGCGTGATCAGAACATGTGATAAAAAAAGCAATCGCGTTGATTGTTCAAATTGTGTTTCACCGTCCAGCGTTCAGCCGCAAAAGTCAACACTCATTGACTTTCGCGCGTCGTCGTGATAACCCGGCTGCTCCCGTGCTTGTCAGGGGACTGCTGCTATAAGATATAATAGATTGAACTTTTGCGCGCGTATGCGGTGAACGACGCCGGTTTCCGTGCGTTCCCGCCGCCGGCCGCGCCTTGTGGAGACGGGGGCCCTTTAGGGTTGTGATGTTTTAGGTGTTAATACCCCTCTTTAGTGCAGAAGGCAGCTTCTTTGCATCGAGCAAAAGTAGCCGGTTTATGCGATGAACAGCTTTCCAATGCTGTGTCAGTTCAGAACAAAGGCCAGTAGAGTAGAGGCAGGCAGAACCTCAGATGAGACACTGGTCGGCTGCTGCGCACTTGTTATTATAATCAGTATTTCTTCACAGACCAATGTTTAAGAACAGAAGCTTTTTATGATTGGGCAGGGGAGATATTTAGTGTAAATCCTGCCAATAGTAATTGAATATTTTTTACCATTTGCAGGGCCTATCTTGCTATAAAAGACGTTAAGCCGTGTTGCATATCTCAGTGCATGTAGTAATAGGAATTTTCTCTTGCGTTCAGTAATTTATCTGGCAAAAATGGTGGTTTATTTTTTAATATGACGATATTACTTTATGTATTCCCGGTCATTTTTAAGTTGGATTTATGTTGCAGAAGGTATTGTTGGTGAGTAACTTTTTTTCTGAAAAGCTCTTATGTGATTCAATCTAATTTGAAATATTGCTGTAAAGTTTTTGTTGAGTGTAGGTACCATGAAGATAGGAGGTTGAGAACCTTTTTTTTTCTTTCGTAGTTAATATGAGTTTATCACAACCTTTGGAAATACCACGTTCTGAGCTGGACGTGTTTCTTCTCTTACTGAGATTAGATTAGTAATAAGATACCCAGATTTGTCTTATATCGGCGCAGTTGTAGCTTACATTTGCCCTCTTATTCAGTGGCACCTGTAAAGGGTTATTTCATAAAAACATGCCACAATCGAAGAGAACAGAAGCTAGCGAAGTATAGTTAACCTAAATCAGCGAATGTGTTACTGATTACTCTAGTATAAAAATTACCATCGTAGTTGTATGACTTGTTATGGTATATAAAGTAGAAAATATTGCAGGCCACATTCTGTCATATAGCAAACAATCGCGTTGAACTTGGCAACCGCCACACAATAAATGCATCTCGTTTGATGACGTATTCGGATTCTACGACGGTTAGCGAAATGTTCTTACGACATGTTAGTCGCCAAGAATAACTTTTAAATATGCTATGCATGTTCATTAGAAATGTCATTGTGTAATACAAATTGACTTTGTATTTTGTCTCATTCGAACCATTCCTCTGCTCATATTCGCCTTTGTGGCAGGTGAAGGAACAACATACTTGTCAGTTTCTCATTCTTGGTAGGGTGAAAATACCCCCCGGACGATAAACGCAATAGGAAAATCATACGCCGAGTGATCATGGCCAAGTGGTGTGTATCACAATAAGTCGAGGCATGTGCTTCTGAGTTGGCGGGCAGATCAACCGTGCTTACATGCGCGCTTCTGCTACCTGCATGTACGTGACGCGCACCAATGCACATGATATCAGGACTGTGAGTGTGTCTTCTCAAAACGGTACAGGATTGTAAATTGTACCTTTTAACCATTGGCATTAATACTAGTGTTGTCAATCGTTGTAATTTCGTAGTCGATCATCGTGCCGTTGGACCGGCCAAGTAACCGATATCGGTTAGCAATCGGTTACTGCGGTGTTGAATGCCTGCGTGGCGTAACCGTCATGTCATGGTTACGTGTGTGGCATGTATGTGCGCTGTTTACCTGTTTACGTTGTTTTGCACTGTTACTACTCGTGTGTATAACTACATGTATGTTAATAAAGACGATAACTGTATAGTAGGCGATGATACTGCTGATTCTCATACACTTTCGCAAGTTTTCTTGTTCAAGTTTTACATCCTTAATTTCGATTTTTTTTAAATATTTTTTGTTTTTATGAGAATCGATTATGGCACTTTTGATACACACGCAAGCGCTGGTTCAAGGCCACTGTTACGGCGATGAGAGAGTATAATCGATGATCGTGACCATCACTTAATTAATACTAAAATATTGAGCAACGTAGAAATCATCGCTCCCATCAATCTCACTTGTGTTCCTCTTTGGTCAGTGCTTAGCATACTCTTAGTTCACTGCTAGGAATAGAGATCATAAATATTTGATATTTGAAAATGGACCAGCGTTTGGTAAGTCGTTACAATGTGGCCAGTGTGATGAATAGTAGGTCTAATCTACTAGACATGAAAGATGGGCGACAACGTCTGCTCCCAGCAATCCCCTTACTTTACATAAGTGGAGCACTGTGAAGTGTAATAAGTCACTTTCATCTATCTGTGTAAGAATTAAGAATATTCACGAATACGATCTGTACAACATCACCTTCACTCTTGTGAAAGTGTTTGCCACCAGTAATCTGCAGGGTTCTCTTATGTACATAATGAGGCACGAGTGGCGGCACCGCCGCTTGTGCTCAAATTTACACATCGCCGGTTGTGATAAATGTTCTGTATTTGACTGATAAGTATATCCTGTATCTATATACTGAAGCGACGCTATAACGTATCAATACATCCTGTATTTGAATCCATCATGGGCGTTTTTTCGCCAAACTGGCCATTGACCTCCTTTGTCCTAATTTTTCCCGCTCAGAAGAAAGCATGCCTGATGCTGGATATTTAATGGTGCCTTATTGTTGTTGGTGCTGTGGGGGTGTAGGGGGGTATGGTGTCGTGTTTTCTATGTAACAAGGTGTATGTGCTAGAGATTAACAGCATAAATAGCAGGACATGCTGAAATTGACCTAGAACAGATAGAGCATAAGAATTAATAACGTACACCTGGAGATTAAAAATGTAGGTTGATGCGCATATGTAGGGCCAGGGGGAAATTTTAAATACCTGACCATTCTTTTTCTTGAGTTGGCAACACGGTTTTTGTTGACGCTTTGTATGTGGCTGTGTGTTTAGCAATACTTATATGCTAGAGATTAATTTATTATATTAAAGTATGTAGTACACTAAGAATAATATATGTGTATCATGTGTGTGTGTTGTGTACGGTGTGGCATCGTGCTATATGTGCGCCTGTTCGTGTGGCATGCAGCGTGTGTGACGTATGTGTGTCCATTATGTGTTACCAGTTCCCTAGCCGATGACTTGCTTGCTCTGCTTCGTACTGTTGACTGTGAAATGCTCCTCGTAGTAGAATAAGCAGAGAAGAACCTAACTGCGATGTTCTGGTTATCTACGGCCTCTTTCAGTGTCTAAACGAAATATCTGCTCTCTGTGCATCCATGAGGAAACCTGCTTCTCTGCTCACATGCCCGATGCGGAAGTGGTCACAGGGCAGGTCAACAACAAAAGAGGTAAGCAGGACGTTTGACTGAACGATTATTGTTGTGAAAATACTCAAGGGCTGTAGAGTGTGAGACACGTGAGTAAAGTGTCAGGAGAGAGGACGTGATGCCTCAAGGCCTAGTGGAAAAAGCCACGGGCAACTAGGACGAAACGGCTATAACATTGGCATGGACATAATAAGACAAGTACGT
>NW_014577159.1:403795-407437 GCF_000485595.1 Priapulus caudatus
AAAATTGTCAGTCGCAGCGAGTCGCACATGTTCTACTTTTGTGATGCGACGCGGCTAGTTCCACCGGTCGCAAGCATTATTTTTCATGGTTACTACCCGACATAAGCTGCCTTACGATTGCTGTGACGAGATTATATTGTGCATAATGAACAATGCACGCGAATAAAACAATCAGTGCATACAGTCATGTACACAACATGCACACAGCAACAAGTCATGTATACTCATTTAGTTTGACCTAAGCGCCTTCTGTGATTGCCTGTAACTGGTCGGCAGGCAGTCGCTGTCAGTCGACGTCGCCGTCGACCTAAAGCACTCAGTTGCAGTGCGTCGCATCGCGTCGCTTTCAATCGTAACCGACCTAACACCAGGCTTAAACGTTGCATCAATTATTAAACCCACACCACATCGGCACAATAATAAAATTCGTTGTTTGCCTTCACCCGATCCAGGCTGAAAAGTTTGGTAGGTAGACGGTTTTTTTCGGCGCGGGTTTTTTTTACAAATTCAGGCATGGTGTCTACATGCTCGGGTGTGCTTGTGTGGAGATACATTTTATGTTGAATGTTTGTTTTGCTTGGTACATATAATGTATTGCCTACAGATTTTATATAATGTACAGTGATACAATTTGTTTAAAAAAGAAAAGAAAAGAGTCGGCTCCTTCTTGGCGGGTCGTGCGGGGGGGGAGGGGCAAACAAACAATATTGTATTATGGCCTCGTGTGCATGTATTGGCGATAATTCCGTGTTACCAGCGGTTTGCACCTACACCGTGTGGGAATTACGAACCATGCAGGTATCGACATCTTCTACCTTTACATTGCATATCCCGAGCCGAACACATTGATTTTTGCACGGAGACAACAGTATATAGCAGTATGTAGCAACGAGCTGGGAGCTAATTCACTCAGACACTAGGCTGGGTGCAATTACTTCACCGCAGTCATTGACGTCATTCCACTTGCTTCTTCTGACAACAGTTTAGGTTGTATTTCAGTTATAAATTATTTGTTTGAGGTAGGCGTAAGAACCAGCAGCGCGGCGCGCCAGAAGTAGAGGGGCGACCCTGAATTGACCTTTGCATGTCAGTGAAAATCTTGAGTAGATGCACACGCCTCGCTATTACGCATTTTGTTTGATGTCGCTGTAGTGTGTATAGTCTCAGCCCGCCTGCACTCCTCGAAACATTACGTACTAGCTGGATACCCGGCGTTCCAGGGAAAAATGGGAATTAAAGAGGGTTACATATATATTTGACATTTTTGTGCGCCGTGTTTGGTATCGGTGCTGCAGGGCTTCAGGGTAGACGACGTTGCGCGCTCTGACAGTTTGGTGCGAGGATGCTGAGATGCCAGTGCGCTGCCGGTGCGAGAGGCAGCCCACATACAGCTGTCCGTGGAGAAGCACGGGACAGAGAGGTCGAGACCAATCGCTTTGAATGTCTGTCCTTGGGCCTTTATTAATTTTTAAATTTTGAAGTGGCAGAAGTAGCAGAAGAATACATACTAAAGAGTAGGAAAAAAGGAAAAAAGGGGAAATAAGTTCCCGCTCGGGAATCGAACCGCGAATCTCGCGTGTAGGAGACGCGATGTTGTAGTGATTAGGCCACTGCGCTGTAAGGGTATACACCATGGCTTCACACTTACGTGATGTTAATCTGTATTGCACGCCATCTGTTGATGAATAGAATTGTTTATTAAATTTAAAACTTTAACTTTTTTACAATTTTGTTTCAGCCAGAACCACCTCCCAGACGTGATGATTCTGAAAATATCTTTAGTTTTTCTCTAGTTATGCGAGTACGAACTAATTCGGCTGAACAACTTTATATATACTAGCAGACTAATACCCGCTACAACCACCAAATCGTGCCTTAAATATAAAAATTCATGTAAGTGACACAGTTGAAGTTAAATATTTCATGCAACTGAAAATAAAACAGAAACAAAGAAAACATTTTGGGAAGAAACAAAGAGCGCGCAATTTCTATAAGTGAGCAGGGGGAAAAAGTGGTCAGTTGGTGACCACTTGGTTGAAAGGAAAATACCGCAAAATCTATCTATCTATCTATCTATCTATCTATCCATGCATCCATCCATCCATCCATCTATCTATCCAGCCAGCCATCCCTCCACCCATCCATCCATTGCATGTCATGCCATCCCATCTCATCCTATCCCATGCCACCCCATGCCACCCATGCACCCATGACATCCATGCCATGCCATCCCATCCCATCCCATCCGGGAATCCAATCCCAAAAAATAAAAAATAATATAAATAATATAAAGAACATGTAAATAATATAAATTAATCAAAGTAGTTAATATGATCATGAAGCACACCTTAACAATTCTTTCACCGAGAGAAATCTTCTGATGGGGCAAGTCTCTTTTTAATATTTTAAATATCTTGCTTAGACCAATGACCCTCTCTACATGAATCCTCTTAGATGCGATACGTCTATCCCTAACAACTGTCTCTGCATTAAGTTGGAATTTCCCTTTGAGCATTGATGGCGTGTTTACGTGCACGTCTTTACTAGCAAACAGATCCTGAACCATAATTCCTCTATCTGACATGATGCTGTCACCCCTGTCAAACATACCACTACTACACAGCTCAGACCTCTCAATAATTTGACGGTCACTGGCGCTACCACCATAGCTATCACTGACGTTATTAAAAGGTCTCTTGGGCTACAGCCGATCATCGTTTTTAAAGTGTTCTTGTTTTGGTACATAGAAAATGTAACACTCTGGTCATCAACTCTACTTGGTTTGTGAATAGGAGTCTTGGTTGCATCTAAAATAACTCTTGTGTTTGGGAACAGTTTGTTGAAATTTGTTGGCATATACGTGTCAATAGTTTCCCGATCTGGCCACATGTTGATTTCGCTCAGTTGAAAAAAAAGCAAATTTATCCAAGTATTAATTATGTCTGACACTGTTGACAGAGACACCTTAAACCTTATCGAAAGATACGCATCATCAAAACACTGCCTGAGCTTCATAAGTGTCATGAAGCACTGGTCTTCTGGAGAAATCAGATGACATTTGATCGCAGCTCAAATGGTGAATGGCACGTCCAAGTACACTGATGAATAATTTAAAATGTATGTAGCTATGAAAACCAGTGAAATATTGTACAGCAGAATTGTCATGTTCATAAAGTTGAATGCTTTCTCGAGCATTTGAGACACTTAGAAGTGAGCACTGAGATGCCGAATCAGTCGTCTGCGAGTCCTGAGATGTCAATCGCTCCGTCAGACCATGTCCTCAGAAAATGTCTAAAATCTGCATTGTGCCCCATTGACCTTTGACCTGTGACCTCCAATTTCTGCACAGTGATGGCTTTTCCTACCATGATGCTATGCACCGACTATCACGAGCCTAGGTCGAGCCGTTTAGATTTGTGCCGCAATTCTGCATTTCCTCCCTATACTTTAAGTTAAGGAGGGAATGTTCCCTCTTCTTTTACACTTCTTGACCTTTGACCTTTGACCCCCCAGCTTCGACATCCCAACTCGTTTTCGGATTACCCACCACGTCCCGACTTTTGAATCTGTAGGGGAGACCGGGGACAATTGTAACACTTTTTTCCAAATCTGACATAACAACTTTATTATAGTTAAATACTT
>NW_014577159.1:407621-409556 GCF_000485595.1 Priapulus caudatus
ATAGATAGATAGATAGATAGATAGATAGATAGATAGATAGATAGATAGATAGATAGATAGATAGATTTTGCGGTATTTTCCTTTCAACCAAGTGGTCACCAACTGACCACTTTTTCCCCTGCTCACTTATAGAATTGCGCTCTTTGTTTCTTCCCAAAATGTTTTTTTGTTTCTGTTTTCTTTTCAGTTGCATGAAATATTTAACTTCAACTGTGTCACTTACATGAAGTTTATATTTTAAGGCACGATTTGGTGGTTGTACGGGTATTAGTCTGCTAGTATATATAAAGTTGTTCAGCCGAATTAGTTCGTACTCGCATAACTAGAGAAAAACTAAAGATATTTTCAGAATCATCACGTCTGGGAGGTGGTTCTGGCTGAAACAAAATTGTAAAAAAGTTAAAGTTTTAAATTTATAAAAATTCTATTCATCAACAGATGGCGGTGCATACAGATTAACATCACGTAAGTGTGAAGCCATGGTGTATACCCTTAACAGCGCAGTGGCCTAATCACTACAACATCCGTCTCCTACACCGAGATTCCGGGTTCGATTCCCAGCTGGGGAACTTATTTTCCCCTTTTTTCCTTTTTTCCTTTTTTCCTACTCCTTTAGTATGTACTTCTGCAACTTCTGCCACTTCAAAATTTAAAAATTAATAAAGGCCCAAGGACAGACATTCAAAGCGATTGGTCTCGACCTCTCTGTCCCGTGCTTCTCCCACGGACAGCTGTATGTGGCTGCCTCTCGCACCGGCAGCGAACTGCATCTCAGCATCCTCGCACCAAACAGTCAGACGCGCAACGTCGTCTACCCTGAAGCCCTGCAGCACTGATACCAAACACCGGCAACAAATGTCAAATATATATGTAACCCTCTTTAATTCCCATTTTGCCCTGGGCAACGCCGGGTATCCAGCTAGTACGTAATGTTCGAGGAGTGCAGGAGGGCAGAGACTATACACACTACAGCGACATCCATCAAAATGCGTAATAGCGAGGCGTGTGCATCTACTCAAGATTTTCACTGACATGCAAAGGTCAATTCAGGGTGCCCCCTCTACTTCTGGTGCGCCCGCTGCTGGTTCTTACGCCTAGCTCAAACAAATAATTTATAACTGAAATACAACGCTAAACTGCTTGTCAGAAGAACGCAAGTGGAATGACGTCAATGACTGCGGTGAAGTAATTGCACCCAGCCTAGTGTCTGAGTGAATTAGCTTCCAGCTCGTTGCTACATACTGCTATATACTGTTGCTCCGTGCAAAAATCAATGTGTTCGGCTCGGGATATGCAATGTAAAGGTAGAAGATGTCGATACCTGCAATCTGTATGTTCGTAATTCCACACGTGTAGGTGCAAACGCTGGTAACACGGAATTATCGCCAATACATGCACACGAGGCCATAATAACAATATTGTTTGTTTGCCCCCCCCCCCCTGCCGCAACGGCTACAAGCCGACTGAATTTGTCAGTCGGCGAGTCGCACATGTTCTACTTTTGTGATGCGACGGCGGCTAGTTCCACCGGTCGCAAGCCATTATTTTCATGGTTACTACCCGACATAAGCTGCCTTACGTTGCTGTGACGAGATTATATTGTGCATAATGAACAATGCACGCGAATAATAACATATCAGTGCATACAGTCTAGTACACAACAATGCGCACAGGCAACAAGTCATGTATAACCATCTTTAGTTTGACCTAAGCGCCTTCTGTGATTGCCTGTAACTGGTCGGCAGGCAGTCGCTGTCAGTCGAGTCGGCCGTCGACCTAAGCAACTCAGTTGCAGTGGCGTCGCATCGCGTCGCTTCAATCGTAACCCGACCTAACACCGGCTTAACGTTTGCATCAATTATTAAACCACTCGGCACAAGTAATAAAATTCGTTGTTTGCCTTCAAGCCGCCCGACCGTCCCCAGCGCCGCAAAA
>NW_014577159.1:409581-425726 GCF_000485595.1 Priapulus caudatus
AAAATTGTCAGTCGCAGCGAGTCGCACATGTTCTACTTTTGTGATGCGACGGCGGCTAGTTCCACCGGTCGCAAGCCATTATTTTCATGGTTACTACCCGACATAAGCTGCCTTACGTTGCTCTGACGAGATTATATTGTGCATAATGAACGAATGCACGCGAATAAAAACAATTCAGTGCATACAGTCATGTACACAACAATGCACACAGCAACAAGTCATGTATAACTCATTTAGTTTGACCTAAGCGCCTTCTGTGATTGCCTGTAACTGGTCGGCAGGCAGTCGCTGTCAGTCGACGTCGCCGTCGACCTAAGCAACTCAGTTGCAGTGCGTCGCATCGCGTCGCTTCAATCGTAACCCGACCTACACCAGGCTAAACGTTTGCATCAATTATTAAACCACATCGGCACAATAATAAAATTCGTTGTTTGCCTTCACCCGAATCCAGGCTGACAGTTTGGTTAGCGTAGACGGTTTTTTTCGGGGCGGGTTTTTTTTACAAATTCAGCATGGTGTCATACAGTGCTGCGGACTTTGTGTTGTGTGGGAGATACATTTTATGTTGAATGTTTGTGTTTGCTTGGTAAGCATATAAGTATTGCGCTACAGGGATTTATATAATGTACATGCAGGATACAATTTGTTTAAAAGCAAAGAAAAGAGTCCGGCCTCCTTCTGGCGCGGGTCGTGCGCTGGCAGTCGCATGGGTGCTTAGGTCGAACTTTCTCTGCGACTTTGCAACCAATTGCAGAAAATCAGTCGCAAGGCAATCAAATCACGTCGCGTCGCAAGGCCGATCTAAGCCCGGCTTTAAATAATGAGCGTCTGGGGTCGTAAACTATAGGAAAAATCAAGTCGTGTAGCTGTACGGCTATTACGGCTTCAAGAATAAACAGTCGTGGCAAAAATCTGTCTGAATAACAGAATAACATTTCACGCCTGCTAGGTTAACGAACGGATGTTTGGTAATTATTCACAAAGCAGCCATGATTTTTCACTGCTACTCCAAACACAAAACAAATGATCGACACAATAATTATAAAATACACCCGAGCACACAGATCAATTAGTGCAATTATGAAAGCTCAGGTAGTTAAAGGGACTAAAACCTAAATTCATTTATTTAGCTCACTAATCAGTTCTAGACAATGAAATAAACTTGCCCAGGCTTGAATTAGAAGCCAGCTCACGGTGAATTCAACTACGTACTTGGTTATATGCCATGCAATTTATAGCGTTTTGTCCTGTAGCCCGTGGCTTTTTCCACTAGGCCCTTGAGGCATCACGTCCTCTCTCCTGACACTTTTACTCACAGTGTCTCACACTCACAGGCTTAGTATTTTCACAACAATAATGTTCAGTCAAACTCCTGCTTACCTCTTTGTGGCTGAACCTGCCCTGTGACCCACATTCCGCATCAGGGCATGTGAGCAGAGAACAGTTTCCCTCATTGATCAACAGAGAGAGATATTTGTTTAGACACTGAAAGAGGGCAAAACAGAATCGCAGTTAGTTCCTTTTTGCTTATTCTACTACAGAGCATTTCACAGTCAAACAGTACAAGCAAGCAAGCAAGTAAGTACATGGCTAGGAATGGTAACACATACATGTGAACACACATACGTACACACACGTGCATGCACACGAACAGGCGCACATATGCACACGCACACGTACACACACACACACATGATACACATATATATATTTTATGTACTACATTACTTAATATAATAAATTAAATCTAGATATAAATATTGTAACACACAGCCACATACAAAGCTCAACAAAACCGTGTTGCCAACTCAATAAAAGAATGGTCATTTAAAATTCCCTGGCTACATATGCACAAACCTACATTTTTAATCTCCAGACAGTGTACGTTATTAAAATTTTATGCTTCTACTGTTCTAGTCAATCGGCATGTCCTGCTACTTTATAGTGTAATCTCTGCACATACACCTTTTACATAGAAACACACACCATACCCCCCTACACCCCCCAACACACACACACATAAGCACCATTAAAATAATCCAGATCAGGGTTTCTTCTGAGGGAAAATTAGACAAAGGAGGTAATGGCCAGTTTGGGAAAAAACGCCCATGATGGATTCAAATACAGGATGTATTGATATACTTATAGGTATTCATATATAGATACAGGATATACTTATCAGTAAATACAGGAACATTTTCACAACGGCGATGTTAAATTTGACAACGGCGGTGCGCCACTGTGCCTCTTATGTACATAAGAAACCCTGCAGATTACTGGTGGCAAACACTTTCACAAAGTTGAAGTTGATGTGTACATGCATCGTATTCGTTGAATATTCTAATCTTACACAGATGATGAAAGGACTTATACACTTCACATGTCACTATGGTAAGCTTGCTGTGGAGCAGACGTGTGCGCCCATCTTCATGTCTATAGATTAGACCTACTATCATCACACTGGCCACATTGATAACGACTTACCAAAGCTGTCCATTTTCAAATATCAAATATTATGATCTCTATCCTAGCAGTGACTAAGAGTATGCTAAGCACTGACCAAGAGGAACACAAGTGACATTGATGGAGGGGATAATTTTACGTTGCTCAATATTTTAGTATTAATTAGTGATGTCACGATCATCGATTATACTCGATCATCGGTTGAACAGTGGCCTTAACCAAGCGCTTGCGGTGTATCAAAAGTGCCATAATCGATTTCCATAAAAAAAAAATATTTTTTAACAAAGAAATAAATGTAAAACTTGAACAAGAAAACTTGCGAAAAGTGTGATGAGATATCTAGAGATATCATCGCCTACTAAAAAAAAAATACAAGCGTTATCCTTTATTAACATACATTAGTATAATACACCACAGTAGTAACAGTGCAAAACAAACAGTAAACAGCGGCTAAACAAGCGAGCACATACATGCACACACGTAACCATGACATGACGGTTACGCACACGCAGGCATTCAACACCCGTCGAGTATACCGATTGCTAAACCGATCATCGTTACTTGGCGGTCAAACCGATGATCGGATTACGAAATTACAACGCGAATTGACAACACTAGTTATTTTAATCGCCAAATGTTTAACAAGATACAAATTACAATCCTACCGTTTCTGCAGAAGATCCACACTCCACATCCTGAATCAGTGCAAGTAGCCCGTGCAACGTACTTCAGCGCTGCATAAGGCGCATGTAAGCACCGGTTGATCTGCCCGCCAACTCAGAAGCCACATGCCTGGACTATTTGATACACGACCAATCTTGGCCATGATCACGGCGTTGACCTTTTGCCTATTGGCAGTTATCTCCGGGTATTTGCGCACCTACAAGAATGAGAAACTGACAAGTATGTGTTGCTTAGCACCGCACAAAGGCGAATATAGCAAGAGGAATGTTCGAATGAGAAAAAATAACAAAGTAATGTTGTATGTACACAATGACATTTCAATGAATGCATAGCATAATTTAAAGTATTCTGTGGCAACATGTCGTAGAACATTCGTACCCGTCTAGAAGAATACGTCAACTCAACGAGATGACTATTTGTGTGGCGGTTGCCCAAGTTCAAGCGAAATTGTTGCTATATGACAGAATGTGGCCTGCAATATTTTCTACTTAATATCCATAAACAGCATACACACTGCATGTAATCATTTTATACTAGGTAATCAAGTAACACATTCCGCTATTTAGGTTGAACTATACTTCGCTGTATTCTTTGCTCGATTGTGGCAGCTTGTTTTTATGAAATAACCCCTTTAACAGGTGCACTGAATACAGAGCTAAATTAAGCTACAACGCGATATAAAACACAATCTGGGTATCTTATTACTAATCTAATCTCAGCGTAAGGAGAAAAACACGTCCAGCTCAGAACGCTGCTATTTCCAAAGGTATATGTGAAAACTCTATTAATCTACAAAGAAAAAAAAAAGGTTCTCAACCTCACTATCTTCATGGTACCACACTCAACAAAAACTACAAGCAATATTTCGAAATAGATTGAATTACATAAGAGCTGTTTTCGAAAAAAAGATACTACACCAACAATACCTTCTTGCAACATAAATCCAACTTTAAAAAAGACCGGAATACATAACTAAATATCGTCAATATTAAAAAAATAAAATCCACCATTTTTGCCAGATAAATTACTGACGCAAGAGCAAAATTCCTATTACTACATGCACTGCAGATATGGCAAACACGGTCTTAACTCTGTTATCAGCAAGAAGGCCCTGACCAAATGGCTAAACAAAAATTCCAATTGACTATTGGCAGGATTACACTAAATAGTCTCCCCCTGCCCAATCATAAAAGCTTCTTTCTTCAAACCATTGTCTGTGAAGAACATACTGATATAATAACAAGTGCCGCATGTCCAGCCCGACCAGTGCTCATCTGAGGTCTGCCTGCCCTCTCACTTACTGGCCTTTGTTTCTGGAACTGCACAGATTGAAGAGCCAGCAGCTGTCCATCGCAAGTAAACTCGGCTACTTTTAGAGCGATCGAGTGCAACAGAAGCTAGCCTTCCGTAGCCACTAAAGAGGAGTTGTATGTAACACCTAAAAGACCCAATCCACAACCCTAATAGGGCCCCCGCTCTCCACAACAAGGCGCGGCCGCGGCGCCGGAACGCCACGGGAAACCCGGCGTCGTTCACACGCATACCGCGCAAAAGTTCAAAATCCTATCTATAATCTTATAGCAGCAGTCTCCACTGACAACGACACGGGAAGCCAGCCGAGCGTTATCACGACGACTGCGCGAAAGCTCAATGAGGTTGACTTTTTGCGGCTGAACCGTGGACGGCTTTTGAAAACACAATTTGAACCAATCAACGCGACTTGCTTTTTTTATCACATGTTCTGCTCACGCTTACCATCAGCCCAATGTGACAACAAGCCACGATGCCCGATAATTTCTATCATCACTGAACCAGAGGGAGTGAACACAATGCCCGCTCAGACACAATTTGCAGCGAAATCACAACGTATTTTTTTTCAGCACAACGGCCGCTGCGTGTTTCGCCTGTGTCGTTACGGTTGCCCTGATTATTAGCTGATGCATATGTTGAAGTGCGGTGTTTATTCCTTGTTCGTGTGCTGTCTCAGGAGTTAGTAATATGTGATTCCCGAGAATTATGTAAAGCCTAACGTGATTCGTGGTGATAGTTGCAATACAAATGTATTGCTATATATTTATTTCTCAAAACGGCAGCCATTACTACAGGACACTAGGCATTTACCTGCTGGACAATAGCTCGCCTAAAGCTTTGAAATCATGCAGAAGCACACCTTAAAACAATTTCTTCCACCCGAGAGTTCAAATCTTCTGATGCGGCGCAGGTCTCTGGTTTTAATACTTTTAAATGTCTTGCTACTAGACCAATGACCCTCTCTACACAGAATCCTCGTTAGATGCGATACGTCTATCCCTAACAAACTGTCTCGGTGCCATAAGTTGCGCGCATTTCCCTTTGAGTATTGAGCGGCGTGTTTACATGCACGTATTACATAGCAAACAGATCCTGAACCATGCATTTCCTCTATCTGACATGATCGCGTGTTCACCCCTGGCTCAAACATACCCTACTACACAGCCTGGCCGACCTACTCAATAATTTGGACGGCTCACTGGCGCTCACCACCATAGCTATCACTGCACGTTATTAAAATGCGTCTCTTTGGGCCTACAGCCGATCATCGTTTTTAAAGTGTTCTTGTTTTGCGCTACATAGAAATGATAAGCACTCTGGTCCATCAACTTCTACTTTGGCTTTGTGAATGGATGGTCTGCGTTGCATCTAAAATAACTTCGTTGTGTTTGCGGAACAGTCTTGTTGAAATTTGTGGTCGCATATAACGATGCTCAATACGTTTCCCCGAATCTGCCACATTGTGATTTATTTCGCTCACCGTTGCAAAAAAAAGCAAATTTATCCAGACGCTATTAATTATGTCTGACACTGCTTGGACGAGGACACCTATAAACCTTATGACAACAGCATACGCCATCATCGAAGAACCACTGCCTGACCTTCCATAAGTGTCATTGAGAGCAACTGGTCTTCTGGAGAATGCAGATGACATTTTGATCGCAGCTCAAATGCTGGAATGGCACGTCCAAGGTACACTGATGAATAACATTTAAAATGTTATCGTAGCTATGAAAACCAGGTGAAAATATTGCTACAGCAGAATTGTCATGTTCATGAAAGTTGCAATGCTTCCTCGAGCATTGAGGACACTTAGAGAGTGAGCACTTGAGATGACCGAACAGCTCCGGTCGCTGCGAGATCCTGCATGATGTCAATCGCTCCGTCGAGACCATGTCCTCAGAAAACTGTCTAAAATCTGCAATGATGCCCATGACTTTTGACCTGTGACCTCCAATTTGCTGCACACTGAGTGATGGGCTTTTCCTACCTGATGCTATCCCTACCGACTATCACGAGCCGTAGGTCGAGCCGGTTTTAGGATTTGTTGCCGCAATTCTGCATTTCCTCCCTATACTTTTAAGTTAAGGAGGGAATGTTCCCTCTTTCTTTTACACTTCTTGACCTTTGACCTTTGACCCCCAGCTTCGACATTCCCCCAACTCGTTTTCGGATTTATGGCCGCCCCCACGTCCCCGAATATTGCTGACCGTACGTCGAGCGCGTGTTAAGATTGCGTGACCCAAACTGTTGGGCGCGCGACCGGACGGGACGCGCGACCCGTACGCCGCACGGACGATAATGCCGCATTCTCACTAAAGCTGCGCTGATTGGGGACTATGTTCAGCATGAGCTAAAACATTGTGTGAAAAACATTATCTACAAACGGACTATGATGTTCTAGTCAACCTTGCTGAAATATTCTCCACTCTTTCAATTTTGACTTAGAAAGGCAACCAGACTTTGTCACAAAAACCATGCACTGCGCCCTAATATCAGAATCTAATACGATACTCTCCTAAAATCTATAGACGCAAGTGGCTAATTTCGGGTGGAATTTGTCATTGACTTGCCCTCTAAAGCTTGATACTGTTCAGCACAATATTATTGCTTTCCAAGCTAGAGCCCACTATGGCTGTAGAGGAACAACTATCTATTTAACTAGCCATTATCAAATCGCAAACACATGTTCGCATCCTTCTGCGACATTTCAATGTGGTGTGCCCCCAGGGAATCTACTTTGCGAGTCCCTTTCTTTTTCTAATATATTATGCTTGAATGAACCTACTCCCTTAGCCTCAAAATCTTTAGCGTTCATCGATTATTTGCTGACGATACTACCAACCAAACCTTATTTATTACAAGCTTCAGATATAAAAAGACCTTGAAACTAATGCTAAAACATGCAAATTAACATGAAACTTAAACTGGCTGGCACGTGCCAAATAGCATTCTCTAATTATTGAAAACACAGCGTGCCGCGCGAAGCGACAGCGCTCATCTAACGTTCTTACTGCGCGGTGACTCTTGGGTGGGAGTGGTGCGGATTCTAGTTAAACCTGTTAGTCCCAAAATGTGTCTCACATACAACGCCGAAACGCGCGTTGTTCGAATGCACAGGGATGGGTATCGAAGGAACCTTCTCCAAAGGCAATGCTTCGTTCGGGCCCAGCGTTATGAAAGTTGCCACGAGATGGCGCGTACGTTTACAAGTGTCTCAGTATTAAAGATGGAAGCTCCCATCGTACGTAGTAGCAACAACTATTTGCAAGATTCAAGAATAGGTAAGCACTCATTCCATTTACCTACGAAGCTCTACAGAGTGCAATAGAGAGCTGCCACCTGTAAACTAATTAACGCAGGCAAAAAACTTACACAAGCCACCACCACACTGCAACTGGCAGCTGGCCATACCGTTACATTGTAAACCAATACTGGACAGTACAGTATATGCATGAAATTATAGGATTTAAGCGAGCATAAACCTTCTTAAACCATAAGTTTAGCTTTTGAAATTTTCACATGTGACATTGTCAGCCTCCGTTTACATCCAGGCATGTTATTAGATTCTACTAGCAAACCCGGCAGGTCAAATTCTTCTAACAGACAGACTAAACATAATCCATTGTTTAACCCTCCATCGTGTGAGGCCGTCAAGAAGGTTATCCGACACTTACTCTTCGCATCTTCAGCAGCAGGCGACATTTCATGGTCTTTCAATAAAGCCATAAAAATGCTAGCTTCACCGCCTGAAACAAACAAGTTTTCAATCGCTCCGGTCAGACCATGTCCACTCAGCACAAATGTCTAAAATCTGCCCTGTGCCCCATTGACCTCTTGACCTGTGACCTCCAATTTCGGCGCAAGCGATGGCTTTTCCTAGCCATGCGATGCTAGTCACACCCGGACCTATCTCCGCACGGCCTAGGCTCGAGCCGTTTTTAGATTTGCTGCCGCATTCTGGGCATTATCCTTTCCCTATACGCATTAAGTTAAGAGGTGAATGTTCCCCCTTCTTTTACACCTCTTTGACCTTTGACTTTGACCCCAGCTCTCGACCATCCCAACGCGCTTTTACGATCCCCCCCGACCTGTGCCGCCGATATCCGTGACCGTACGTCAAGACGGTTAAGATTTGATCCCAAAACCTGTTGCACGGGCGACGGAACAGACGACGGCCCAACGGTACGGCGGTACGACGACGATCGTGCAGACTTCGTACAAGCTGCATCTGACTATGTCAGATGAGCTAAAAACTAAATATATGATCACTGGTAATAAAAATATTAATTATGAAACGTTTGAGATTTACATTGATAATTACAAGCTCCAACGTGCTAATAATGTAAAATACTTGGGTGTTTATTTCGACAGTAAACTAAAGTGGGACTTTCATGTTAAAGTTATCAGCACCAAATTGGCCAAATCTGCTGGAATTATTTCTAAACTTAGGCACTACGTTAATGTTAACACACTCAAAATGGTTTACTTCTCTTTAGTCTACCCATACCTTAATTTCTATATGCTATACTAAGCTGGGGGTCGGCAACTAAAATCACCCTACAGCCAATCAATAAAGTTCACAATGCAATTATCAAATACATCAAATTTGCTGAGATGAGAGACCCTATTTCTTCAAACTTGGTCTTCTAAAACTTGCGGATATTAATCAACTTGAGCTTGCTAAATTTACGTATAAATATACCCACAATGAACTACCTGATCTTTTTCGAAATTACTTCAGAATCAGATTTACTGAGAAATCAGAATTTCTCATGTACACTCTCACTTCACTAAACTTGCAACATCAATGTGTTATCATCTACCAAGGTTCAATACTGCTCGTGGTAAAAAATCACTAAAGTTTGTAGGTGTCAAACTATGATGCAATATACCAATATATATTAAAAGTACATTGTACATTGTTTTTATTTTGTGCTGTATTTGTATTGTATTGTACATGAATTGCGTTGTCACTGCATGTACTGTACATTGTAATGTATTGTACTTATATTGTAATGTATTTTATTGTAAATTGTACATTGTTTGTATTTTGTATTGTATTGTACATTGTACTATACATGAATTGTTTTGTCACTGTACTGTACATTGTAATGTATTGAATTGTATGTATTGTACATATATTGTAATGTATTGTATTGTACATATATTGTACATGAATCTCCAATATTGTATAGATACTGGTTATATATTGCATATTCTACTTCGTGTACTGCCTACGTACCTCATTCTTTAGTTCGACAGCTTCTATAAGCTTTTTCTATTATAGGATATTGCTGTTTTACCTCACTAACCTTTACACAGACTTGTACATATATATAATATGTTATCATTTGTATATATACTCTTTCGCTTTTATATGTTTTCATTTTCTAACCATGGACTGTATTAGCTCTCGTACTATACAGTAAAAACCCGCATATAAGAACCTAGTGATTAAGAACCTGTTAGGCTAAGATTTTCCATTTAGAGCCCCTTGACATAAGAACCTGTTGTAGCCTAAAATTTGAAACAGGTTCTTATTTGATTGTTACTTGGGTCCAACCGATGATCGATTACGAAATTACAACCGATTGACAACACTAGTATTAATGCCAAATGGTTTAAAAGATTACACTTTACAATCTTACCGTTTTGCAGAAGACACACTCACAGTCCTGAATCCAGTGCATTGCCGTCAACGTACATTCAGCGTAGCATAAGGCGCATGTAAGCACCGGTTGATCTGCCGGCAACTCAGAAGCCACATGCTGACTTATTGAATACACGACCATCTTGGCCATGATCACGGCGTATGACCTTTTCCTATTGCAGTTTATCTCCGCGGGTATTTCCACCTACAAGAATGAGAAACTGAAAGTATGTTTCCCTTTACACCGCACAAAGACGAATATCGCAAGAGGACTGTTGAATAAGAACAAATAACAAAATAATTTGTAATGTACACAATGACATGCTAATGAATGCATAGATATGAAGTTATTCTGTGGCTAACATGTCGTAGAACATTTGTACACCGTCTAGAACCAATACGTCACTCAATGAGATTCACTTTTGTGTGGCGGTTGCCAAGTTCAAGCGAATTGTTGCTATATGACAGAATGTGGCTGCAATATTTTCTACTTTATATACCATAACAGCATACACTCATGGTAATTTTTATACTAGAGTAATCAGTAACACATTCGCTATTAGGTGAAACTATCTTTCGCTATATTCTTCTCGATTGTGCAGTTATTTATGAAATAACCCCTTTAACAGGTGACTGAATACAGAGTAGAATTAAGCTACAACTGGCATATAAACAAATCTGGGTATCTTATTATAATCTAATTCACGTAAGGAGAAGAAACTCCACCTCAAACCGTGGATTTCCAAAGGTATATTAAACTCTATTAATACAAGAAAAAAAAAGGTTCTCAACTCACTATCTTCATGGTACCACACTCCAACAAAAACTTTACAAGCAATATTCAAATAGATTGAATCACATAAGAGCTTTCGAAAAAAAAGATACTACCAACAATACCTTCTGCAACATAAATCCAACTTAAAAAAGACCTGGAATACTATAAATAATATCGTCAATATAAAAAATAAAACCACCATTTTGCCAGATAAATTACTGAACAAAGACAAAATTCCTATTACTGACATGACTGAGATATGCAACACGTTTAACTCCTTTTAGCAGAAGATAGGCCCTGAAATGGCTGAAAAATTCCAATTGCTATGGAGGATTAATACACTAAATATCTCCCCCTGCCCAATCATAAAAGCTTCTTTCTTAAACCCATTGTCTGTGAAGAAATACTTGATATAATAACAAGTGCCGCATGAGCGACAGTGCTCATCTGAGGTCTGCTGCTCTACTGTACTGGCCTTTGTTTCTGAACTGCAAAAGGTTGAAAGCCTGTTCCATCGCTAAACCGGCTACGTCGTCATCAAAACTGTTTAGCATAGGTATTAACACTAAAACTAAACCCTAAAGCCCCGTCTCCACACACGCGGCGCGGCGCGGAACGCCACGGAAACGGCGTCGTTCACCCCTACCGGCAAAGTTCAAATCTATTATATCTTATAGCGCAGTCTCCACTGACACGACACGGCGCCAGCCGGGTTTCACGACGACGGCGAAAGTCAAATGAGTTTGACTTTTGCCGGCTGACGTGACGGTGAAAACACAATTGAACCAATCAACGCGATTGTTTTTTTATCACATGTTCTGCTCACGCTACCATCAGCCAATGGACAACAAGCACATGCATAATTTCTCATCACTGAACCAGAGTGAACACAATGCGCTCAGACACAATGCGCGAAATCACAATGTATTTTTTTTCAGCACAACGGCGCTGCGTTTTGCTGTGTCGTTTCGTGCCGCGAGTGTGGAGACTAACTGTGTGTGGAGTATGCTTAACTGTGCTGCCTTTAACACTATATAACTCTGTTGCATTTAACACTGTATAACGCTGTTGCATTTAACACTGTATATGCAAATCCGGGACATCATCTATATCCTTGAACCGCAGCGCTCCATTCGGGCAGCTGTCTAATATCACAATGCCGGATACGCGGAGAATTAAACGAGTAACGCATATATTCTGCCTAATATAGTTGACTATTCGCGTGGCAGTCAATAAACGTCAATATTTACAGGAGAGTATAGCTAAGAACATGACTGGTGTGCTACCAGGTATACATAGAATATTTTGAAAATTTAATACATCTGAAATTCAGCTTCGCGGCGCTGACATTAAGCTAACGCGCGCAATGAACTAGCGATGACTAATGCGTGGCGCGCTTCGTGCGTCAATAAACTGGCAACTATTCCACAGAGAGTATGAAATTCAAGGCCTGGTAGCGGAGAGATCTTGTGCATAATATATTATAGATACCTATAGATTCATTTCAAATTGGTGCTTACGGCTATACTCTCTGTGAAATATTGAATTATTGACGGCACGAATTTAGCAATATATTAGCAAATATATGCGTGTCGCGTCATGTCCGTACCCGCGGCTTGAATATAGACGCTCCCGAGCCGAGTTCGTGCTTTGTTTTCATGCGGCGCGGCTCACCGGACGTATTGTAAGAGGGAAAGTGACCGTCACTCGGCGCCCCAACGCTATAGGCTATGCCCAGCGATACAGTTGCCTCTGGGCAACCCGTAACGCGGTGCTGCTGCCAAGCGCGGGCAACTGTACGGCGGGCTACCAGTAAAAAACCCGCGAAGTAAGAACTCTCTCTCTCCAGTTAGACCTAAAAGGTTCTATATAATAATCTAGAGTGGTAGTACTAGGGAAATTAGGCTATTATGAGGATTCTTAATAGGTTCTTATTCTCTTTATAAAAAAAAGGCCTGCTGTGCATCGGGCTGGATAGAATATTGGTGTAGGTCACATTGTTTCATAGAAAATATTCATATAAGATTAAATCTAAATGACTGGCAATTTAGACAAAATCACAAACCTATTCTACCGTCTTATTTCTTTTATATGCCCCTTATATAGCTATCCCTAATAGAAGGTATATAGCAGCCACCAGAAAATAACCTTATGTTTTTAGTTGATTATCCGAAGATTATTTTATAAGTGTTAACTGAATTTTATCAAATAGACAACCTGTATTCAAATTTTAGGCTACAGACAGGTTTCTTATGTCCAGGGGCCTCTAAACAATGGAAAATCTTAGCCCTAACAGGTTACTATCATAGGTTCATATAATATGCGGGTTTGTTACTGTATAGTACGAGAGCTAATACAGTCCATGGTTAGAAAATGAAAAGCAATTATAAAAGGCAGCAAAAGAGTATATATACAAAAATATAACATATTATATAATGTACAAGTCTGTGTAAAGGTATAGTGAGAGTAAAACAGCAATATCCTATAATCAGAAAAAGCTTATAGAAAGCTGATCGAACTAATAAGAAAATGAGGTAGCGTAGGCAGTACACCGAAAGCTGAGAATAATGCAATATTAACCAGTATCTATACAATTATGGAGATTCATGGTAACAATATAGTTGGTACAATAAAGCAAATACATGTAGCAAATATAGTACAATACAACAATTCATACATTAACAATGTAACAGTAAGCAGTGACAAAACAATTCATGTATAGTAACAATGTACAATAGCAATCAAAATAACAAACAATGTACAATTTCTACAATAAAATACAATTAGCAATATAAGTACAATCATTATACAAATGTACAGTACATGCAGTGACAACGCCAAGTTCAGTACAATACATATACAAATACAGCACAAAAATAAAAAACAATGTATACAATGTACCTTTTAATTAGTATATTAGGTATACTTGCATACATAGTTTGTACACCTACAAACTTTAAGTGATATTTTAGCCCAGACGAGCAGTATTAGAACGCGGACTTGGTAGATATAACAATTGATGATTACGCAAGATATTAGTGAAAGTGAGAGTAGTACATGAAGAAATTCTAGATAAGTAATTTCGAAAATAGGATCAAGGTAGTTCATTGTGGGTATATTTAACGTAAATTTTAAGCTAAAGCTGCAAGTTTGAGTTAAATACGCGCAGGTTAAGAAGCAACACAAGTTTGAAAGAAATAGGGTCTCATCATCTCAAGGCAAATTGATGTATTTGACTAATTAGCAGCTTGGTGAATTTATTGATTGGCTGTCAGGTGATTTTAGATTGCCGACCCCAGTTCACAGCTTAGTAATATGCAATATAGAAATTAAGTATGGGTGTAGACTAAAGAGAAGTACCAATTTGAGTGTGTTAACCATTAACGTAGTGGCCTAAGTTTTAGAAGATACATTCCAGGCAGATTTGGGCCACCATTTGGATGCTGATAACTTTAACATGAAAAAGTCCCACTATTAAGTTTTTTAGCTGTCGAACTAAACACGGCCAAGTATTTAGCAATATTACACGTTGGAGCTTGTATTTAATCAATCGTAAATCTCAAACGTTTTACATAAATTAATATTTTTATTACGCACGCTGATCATATATTTAGTTTTAGCTCATGCTGACATAAGTCAGAATATGACAAGGCTTGTAGAATCGCACGATCGTGCGTCCGGCCGTATCGCGTTCGCGGAACCGTATATCGCGCGTAGCAACAGTTGGGCACCAAATCTTAGCGCGCTGTGACGTACGGTCCACAGAGATATTCGATCAACATCGAGTGGGGATCGTACAAAACGAGTTGGACATGTCGAAGCTAGGGGTGCAAAGTCAAAGTCAAGGAGGTGAAAAGAAGGGAACATTCCACTACCTTAACATTAAGAGTATAGGGCAGGAAATGCAGAAATGCGGCTACAAATCTAAACGGCTTTTCGACCTAGCTCCGTGAATAGGATCGGAATGTAGTAGCAATCAATGGTAGCGAAAACGCAATCGGCTGTGCCGAAACTATAGGAGGTCAACATGGCTCACAAGGTCAAACGGGCACAGGGCAGATTTTAAGACATTTTCTGCAGGACATGGTCTGAAAGCGGAGGGCGATATGAAAAACTTGTTTGTATTCAGCGTGACGCTAAGCATTTTTAATCGCTTTATCTGAACGGACGCTATGAAAATGGTCCCTGCTGGCTGACAGTAGCGAGAAGTAAGTGATCCGATTAAACCTTTTGAGCGCCTCAAGAGGAGGGTTAAACATGGATTGTCTTTAGCTGTCTGTTAGAAAGAATTTGACATGCCGGGTTTTGCTAGTAGAATTATCATCCTGGATGTACGAGGCTACAATGTCAGCAAGTGAAATTTCAAAAGCTAAATTTGGTATTAAGAAGGTTTTATGCTCCTTAAATCCTATAATTTCCTAAGTGGCATCTCTGTACTGTGCCAGTATTTACATGTAACGTATGCCACTGCCAAGTGCATGTGGTTGTGGCTGTAGTAGTTTTTTGCCAGGCGTTAATTAGTTAGCAGGTGGCAGCTCTCTCATGCAGTCTGTAGAGCGTAGCGTAGGGTAAAATGGATGAGATGCTGTGAGGCCTAATTTTGCTTTGGCAAATATGTTTGTTGCTGGACTGACTACGATCGGGAAGCTTCCAATCTGTTAAATGTGAAGAACACTATAAGACGGGTACGCGGCCAGTCGAGCTCGTTGGCGAATTTCGATCAACGAGTGCCCAAGCGAGACGAGCGCGTGAGAAGGTGTCCCTAGATACGCATCCTGGTGCATTCCACTGTTTCCGGCGTGGATGTGAACACATTTGGGACTAACAGGTTTACTGAATCCCAACCGGGGCGGGCGACAGGGCGCGATGCAGTGCGAGGGGATCCAAGAGATCCGTCGGGCATCTGACTGCTCTCTGACCACTCCACGCACAGAGTCACGCGCAGAGACGTTAGATGAGCCGCCTGAGTCGCTCCGCGGCACTTGTTTAAATAAATAAGAGAATTCTATTGGCATCCCAGCCCAGTTTAGATTTCATGTTTAATTTCCATGTTTTACCCTAGTTTTCAAGGTCTTTTTATTCTGACATCGCCCATACCTTTTTTTTTTTCACGGAGCGCTTACTTGTAACTAAATAGGTTAGTATCGTCAGCAAGATAATCGAGAACTAAAATTTGAGGCTAAGGGTATAGGCTCATTCACATATATATTAAGAAAAAGAAACGGGACTCAAAGTAGATTCCTGGGGCACACAACACAG
>NW_014577159.1:425751-434632 GCF_000485595.1 Priapulus caudatus
CGAAGGCTATGGGTGGTTGGAGGATGGAGGGGAAGATAAGCTGGTGGCAGAATGAGGAAGGGGAGAAGGAGCTGGTGGAGGAGCGGGAGAAGGAGAGCTGGTGGGCGAATGAGGAGGGGAGAAGCTGGTGGGAAGGAGGAAGGGAGAAAGAGAAAGCTGATGGAGAATGTAGGAGGGAGAAGGAGAAAGCTGGTGGAGAATGAAGTGTGGAGAAGGGAGAATCTGCCAACCAGCCCCCTGTACAGTCAATTGAAATGCCGCCGCAGCACGGCGCTTCTCTTTTCTCCCCTTCTCCTTTTCCTATCAGCTTTCTCCTTTTCTCCCCTTCCTCCTTCTCACCAGCTTCTCCCCTTCCTCCTTCTCCACCAGCTTCTCTCCTCCTCCTTCTCCACCATCTTCTCCCTCTCCTCATTCTCCACCAGCTTCTCCCTTCTCCCTTTCCTCCTGTGCGTGTCTGTGTGTGTGTGTGTGTGATGTGTGTGTGTGGTGGGGTGCGACTGTGCCCGTCGTGGCGTGCGCGTGCGCGTCTGCGCTCGTGTGCGTGTGCGTGTGCGTGTTTGTCACCAAATTAAGTACAGTATTTCACTAATGATTTATGAAATCTTCGGGTCTATCGAGAACCTTCGCGTCTATAGGTGCCTTTTCAGGATACTCGCGTGCTTATCGCGACTTCGCGTCTATAGGGCTGACCCCGGCCGTTGTCCGAGATGAGAAGTTACGCGTGACGTCCTCGACTGTGGGGAACACGCGGAGAGAGAGATATTATGTAAGAGAGAGAGAAGAGAGAGAGAGAGAGAGAGAGAGAGAGAGAGAGAGAGAGAGAGAAAAGAGAGAGAGAGAGATAGAGAGAGAGAGAGAAAGAGAGATGGAGGGAGAGAGAGAGATTATGTAAGAGAGAGAGAGAGAGGGAGAGAGAGAGATGAAGGGAGAGAGAGGGAGAGAGATGAAGGGAGAGAGAGTGTGCGAGAGAGAGAGACGGAGGAAGAGAGAGAGAGAGAGAGAGAGAGAGAGAGAGAGAGAGATTGGAAAGCAGAGAAGAGAGAGATGGAAGGAGAGAGAGAGAGATGGAGGGATAGAGATGGAGACCGAGAGTGAGAGAGAGAGAGAGATGGAGGGAGAGTGAGAGAAGGACGAAGAGAGGGAGAGAGAGATGGGAGAGAGATACAGAGGGAGAGAGTGAGAGAGAAAGAGATAGAGACAGAACAAGAGAGTGAGAAAGAGAGAGAGATGGAGGGAGAGAGCGACAAAGGGAGAGTGAGAGAGAGAGATAGAGACAGAGAGAGAGAGAGAGATGAGGGATGAGGGAGAGAGTGAGAGAGAGAGATTAGACGACAGCGAGCGGAGGATGAGAGAAGATAGCGACAGAGAGAGAGAGAGGAGAGAGAGAGAAAGACAGAGAGCGAGAGATAGAGGACCAGAGAGGAGAAGAGACGAGCAGCGCGAGATAGAGAGAGAAAGAGAAATATATAGAATAACATCACGAGACGATTGAACAACACGATTTGAACAACGAACGACTGGGAGAATTCTAGACGCAACATAGTGATTGAGACCTATGTCATTTCCGTAAATGTGGGGGTAGCCCCTTTTAAACTCGACAGGGGTGTTCTTGAAGGTATTCTTTGTTCATTTTGACCGAGAAACATTATGTGACTTCACAGGAAGTGTGCAAAAAACTGCCTTTCAGCGAGACTACTCGCCCGTTTCCCACTGTTTTTCAACATTGCTACGCCGTCTTCGTTCTCGTGATTAATTGCTGTTAGCCATCTGTCTTTCCTCTCGGGCTACGGCAGCTCAAAGAATGATCGTTTTTTGTCACTTGAAAGACTGATTGCGGCATCCAAACACCACATAATTCCTTGGCACTATGCGCTGCGTGCATTGAGCGGTGCGTTACTACGGTTTGTTTTCACCGGCTCGAATCTACATCCGGTCAAATAGTCAAAAGTTCCCGGATGTCCGCCCCCACCTATAGTACTAGAGCTAGTACTACTACTGTATATGAGTAGGTATATGATATACATTTTGAGTATCGTTGTCTTACTTGTCAATACTGTATTAACGTTTATTTATAGGTTGTTAAAATAACTGAATTTACGGAATGAGTGTTGGATTAATTTCATTTCATGTCGAAATATTGATACTTGTATGCCTGGCTGGATTTGTTTCAATCAATAACCTAATTAAACTCGAGTCATGATTCAACTGCCTGTCTATGAACTAACTAATCTTTTCAGGGGTGGCAGACTTTGATGACCTTCGGGTCCTTCGCCACTCCCGTGCTTCATCTGTAAAATCATGTATTGTGACCTGTCATTCATCAGTTTATGTATGTATCAAGAGCTCATAATAGAGATGCATAGATCTCTATTAATTATTATGAGCTCTTGATGTATGTTAGCTCTAGTACTATAGCCGCTTACATTAACTGCCGCTGGCCTGCCTGGCCTGCCAGCGGCAGTTAATGTAAGCGGCTATAGTACTAGAGCTAGATGTATGTAGGCCTATGTCGTATGCACAAATAAACAAACATCTTCGAATCTTGACCGTAGACGATTTTTATAACGTAGCTAATCAACCTGTATCGGTCAACCTAATATATACTTACAGCAGCAAGAACAGTTCGTATGCAATGCATAACGACCTTATAGTTGTACGTACCAACATATTTTGATGTAACGCGTTCCATATCGAGTGAAGTTTTACAAAAATGCAACAACAATGTACGCTTCGACGGGAGCGCCGCCATTCCAGCAGCCGTCATCGCAGCAATTAATGTACGGAATAGTAACGGATGAAATTATGCGCAAGCGCAGACGCGCTTGCAAGTGCACGTGCAAGCACAGACCATCTATGCACAGACACTTGGAACGTTTCAATAAAATAAATATGGTAAATAAACACGAAATGTATTTGCTACCAAAGTCTTAATGTTTCTCTACTTTCTTTCGCCGATTATTGCCGATAACTTCCTGTAAATGACGTTCAAATGCTCCTCTGCAACCAGTGGCGTAGACAGGTCCTCAGTTGTGGGGGATGATTTCGCTGTTACTTCTATCACAGTGTGTGCGCGTAGCGCCCACCGCGAGCGCCTTGGCGAAAAGCCCTTAACGGGTGGGGTCCAGGAGCCCGCCCTAGGGCCCCTGACGGGGTGCAGGGGGCGAGCCCTTGCCCGAGGTCCAGGGGGCGGAGCCCCTGGAAGCTCTTGGATTTTTAGCAATTTAGAACCTTCAAGATGGCCGTTTTTGAGGGAATTGAAAAAAAAGGAAATTGTAAGTGCAATATTTGTGAATTCTAGGGTTATTTTTTTCTTTGGATCCCAGCGGTTAAATAACACCCAACCTCCCTCCCACATACACAAGCAGTGGCGGATTCAGAAGTGAATTCTAGGTGGGGGGCGAAACATGCGAGCTCAAGGGCACGAAGCGACCGAGGGGTGTTGGGGGGGGGAGGGTCCCCTCTCATTGTGTGGAATTGTTAAAAAGTTGCAATCTAAAAGCAATCAATTTTGGACATCTTTATCATAACATATCACGAGATTTTTCCTCCTTCAGGGGGGTTCCTCCCTCCTGTTTAGGGGGGGGGGGGCCGGGAGACCTCCTTCCAACAATTTTGTTGGAAATTACACCTAGCTCTTAGATGCAATTTCCTGCACTCTAAGGCAGCATTATTAAACAATCTTCATCACAATAATACCACTGCTGAGTTGAGTATTTTTTATCTTTGGGGACACCAAAGACTAAAATACTTACTACTAAATCTGTGCTATTACATGTACATGTCATGTACATGTCACATACATATGTCATCTATATGTACATGTCCTCACTGGCGTTACCAGTGCAGACTTACCTATAGGCTAAAATACCCTTGCCCTGAAAATTCTAGGGGGGCGACTGTCACCTGTGTGCCCCCCCTCCCGGATCCGCCACTGACAACTACAGCACTAGAATCATCTCACCCTGAAATTTTGATAAAATGTATATTTTACTGATAATATCAAAGTAAATAAAATACTGAGGAAACTCAGTACTGATGTTTGTTTACCTGGCATGTCCACAGAGACGCCATGACCTAGATGGGATAAAACCCGATAAACGGATTTGTCGCCAACACTAATACTAGTCTGAACACGGCAGTCAACTACCGTGATCATTCCTAACGAGGACAGCACAGAGACAGGGTAGCACGAGGCGTTTAGAACATGCATGATCTTCATGATCTTTATGATCTTTATGATGATGTTATCGATCTTTATGACTGCATCGTTATGAGTTAGCTCAGAACGCCGCTGTATTGCATTGCATGCCTAGATTGCATGATCAGAACTAGTCCCAAGTCAGGGGCGTAGCCAGTATGTAGCACTGTAGGCCCGGGCCTACACTTTTTTTGGCCAAGTTATCTTTTTTTTTTAAACACCCATAATTCAAATCCATAAGCTTGCTGGACGAATTTAAGAGTCTAGACAGGAAAAACTATTGAAATGAACGTAGCAAGAATATGGCTAAATTAGGTGACCTATTCTTCTGTCATCTAGGCTGTAATTTCTATCACGTGCCGTCCGTTTCATTCAACACTCTGCCCGCCGAAAAAGACTAGGATCCGATCTTGTCAGTTTTTTAACATTTTAACTCGTTCGTAACACTATTTTAACTCGTTTGTTTTTTGGGTTTAAAAGTGATATTGAATGAGGTGTCTCAAGTTAGCAAGAGGCCAGGGAACCAGAATGAACACTCGGGAAGGGCCGTTTTCGGCCATCTGGGGGGTTTGTAAAACCAAACATTTTCTTGTACGCTCCGCGCCAACCGATGGTCGCGCTCCGCTCAGATAGTCGTGCCTACAACTTTTAAAATCCTGGCTACGCCCCTGCAAGTCAGTACGGTAGCAATATTTATCGCCAAGGATGATGCATACATAAGATCAGGAGTGTCGTAATATAGTCGATATATGAGTCTATATTATGACACTCCTCATAATATAGGGGAAAATAGGGTTTGATACCAAGTGAAGTTAAATTTTTTTACCGACAATGGTAGGAAATGTCAGTTATTAATTGCCATTTAAATGTTCAACGCGGCATATTTTAATTTCACTTTAATAATTTATTTTGTACACAATCATATAGACAGGTACATCCAATGCAGTATGAGTAGAGAGGGACCCCACTCCACCGTAAGTGGGCAAGTTCTCAAAATATTATATTATAGAACGCCAAGGTTAAACCAACTTAAAAGTATAAATCTTTGTACACGCATTCAACAAGCACATTCTGATATACAGTAGATAATAGACTACCAAGACGTACGCTTAACGACTGCAGCCGTCGTTTCTGAAACAAAACGCACATTGTACTTTCATTCGCGTTGCAGCACTTTTCAGGTAGAGCATTATCGGTAAGAATTGTTGATAATAACAGCTCGTTATATACAGCACGCCTGTATTATACGATATAGTAAACACCCTCACGCCGCTTTCAGCTTGAAACAAGCTAACCTGCGCGTGACTATGGCAATAACATGCAACCGGAAACTAATTGATCCGTGTACTCGTCCGCAGAACAGACGCGACAAGTGAAAGTGATACGATGCTGGAGCGGGTTCGTTGTTATGACAACTCTCCTCCCCTACACGTTATTTCCTTAACCGGCAAACGTTTCAGAAGGCTTTACGCTACGCGTGAGTGGTCAACGCGCGCGCACATGCATGCTTATGCACTCTTGATGCTTACGCACACTGGTGCTTCACAAGAACATACAAGCTCCCGACAGATGCGCAACCAGGCGTAGTGCCGAAGGATTCCTAATCCAACGTAATTGGCCCGATGCACACGATTTATAAGCAAGTGTGCGCGAGTAAACACATGAGGCCATGTGCGTACCTTGTCAATCGCTTCAATAGATTGTCTCAAAATAAATAAATGAGTGATTGCATGTCATGGTAAAAGCAGGAGTGTATAATATAGACACTCTACTCTATAGACACTCTATACATATGGACTCTCTATATTATACACCTCTGACAAAATCCTATTGTGACTGGCGATATACGCGGGGTGGGGGCATTGTTGTATCCTGGCTGTATGCACACCAACAGTTGTTTCGCCACTAGTTATTTTACCGCTATCCATGTCGTGCAAAACGTTTCACAACTTCAGAGATCGCTGGCAGACTTGTCGGCGACGAAGCAACCCCTTATTTTCACGCGAGTAGATATCTGTACATACGGTTGTTATATATATATAAGCAGGAGCTAATAATGACAAATTAAATTTAATTTGTCATTATTAGCTCCTGATATAAGCAATACATTACGCTACCAACAAAACGCTACTCATGAATAATTTTCCTATCCGAGCAGAGAACGCTTTTGTACAAGTAGTTATAGTAGTATTAGGCAATCCTGAGCCGGGAAACATTCCTCTCTCACACACGCACGTACACATACATATATACACACAAGCACACGCACATACGTACACACATGCGCGCATGCGCACGCAGGCACGTACGTGCATAGGGGCACAAACTGACCCCTCTCTTCGAAACGTTGTTTTTTGTAGAAATAGCACAGGCCGACTGTTTATGTTAATATAATAACGTAAGTGCACATGCCATTTTACAATCAAAGCACATACTTTCGTCAATTCTGCGCGTATCTGGTAAATGCCACAGTCTGTAACCACTCCCAAACCTGCACGGAAAACGAACAAACAGACACACATACGCTTACATCCCGATCGTGTACTCCCTCCCGTAACAGCTCTTGCTTACCCTAAGTTCATATCGCCAATGCTTTCAACGCAGCCCGACATATGAACGTATCATCTTGCTACAAGTGACCTATACACCAATACCTCGATTACCTGTAATGAAACTGGCTTTCCGACAGCTGAGCCGATGTTGAGTTACTGTACAACAGCCTATTAAAACGTACCGCACACTGTGTGCATGCATAATCATTATATAATGAGCAAAACGTCGGGAGGCGTTACGTAGGTATAAACCTATACGTACACGAAGGTACTATGGCACAAAAACTACAGAAATTTGACAATCGCGAGAAATGTAATAACAGTAGTCTAGAAGATAACAAAGTCTCTACTTGGCCACGAAAATCTACATTACACACTTTCAAACTTGTTTATATAAGAACAAACCAAACACGATAACTGGGGAATGGGGGTTCTATTAGCGTTGGTAGGTTCGCTGCTGGATAATGAACTCTTGTTCTTAAAGAAGTGTAACAATTCAGGTTTTAGCTTCAGGAGCGAAAGCACACTGTGATCATATTAACATTTTTACGCGTTTGATTCAATACCGCACACAATAGTGCTGCCACCTTTTGGATCAAGTCTCCAAATAACTCTGCTGGCAGAGTGATACTATAAGTCTGTGCCGTATTAATACGCTAAACCATTCCAAACGTTGAAGAAGAAACCATGGAAGCATATATCGAACAATTGCGCAAATGTACAAAACCATGTACAACGTCAGCGTGAAAAGCACAGCTTCAGAGTAACAGATTGTCATAGGCGAAACCATATGGTATTCATGTGCGCTCTGCCCCATACTCAGTAATTGCTGTAGTAAATGAAATCTGCATTAACAAAGAATTGCCACGCAGCTCCTATCCAAACGAGACTTCCAAGTCTATTTAAACGTACTATTAACTATTTCACCATATCAATACAGACTCTATCGTAGTTTCTGGGTAAAGTTCAGAGAAAAGGTAAAACGTTCTGGGAAAGGAAAGCAGAAGAGGGCCGCATGCCAAACTCATCGCTTCACGATACCATAGCACGTTGATATGCCACCTTGGCGTTAAGACTCCAAACTAATATTATTGTACACACCTATGCAGCACGCACACAGTTAGCCTAAAATCCCCAATATGGGACCAAAATATAATACCTGTAACCTAGACAGGTTATAATAATAGTTCACTAGCAACGCAAGTTGACTAACACAAGATGAAGTGTCATCAATCAATCACTAAGACAGCGTTGGGGGCAGGTGTGGAGAATGGCCAGCCCGATTAAATTATCACTTGCCATTGGACTAGAAACAATCAAAAACACTCTCTCATCTTATACAGAAAATGTGAAACCACCAGTATGTACACGCAAATTATTCACCCTAGTTTCCCTGGCAACACAGTCTACAGAAACACTGATATCCGACACCCTGTGGGGCTGCAAAAGTCACACCCACGCGTAAAAATACCTCACCCGAAATACAAAACGCAGTGCGGCAGCGGCGTCAATTTCACGTTCTTGTCTTCTTCAGAGCCACAACCATGGGAGGAACAAAACGCTCTCACGACGTTTGCTCTGAACAACACATCTCCGTCCCTGTTACTGGGACTAAACAATGCATTTCTTGGGGGGGAGGGGGGCTACTCACCGCGTGCCAGATTTTTACGACTAATTCACCTCGTTATTACTGCTCTCACGAGTACAGCTGAAAGGCACTTCCACAGAAATTCGTCAGCAACCGTGAACTTTGCTATGTTAGCGTGCAACGGCGTGCGTGCATACCGTTATGTGTTGACTATACCGCGAGCAGGCAATGCTGCTCACGTGAAAATATGCGGCCGCAGAATCGTTACTCCTATCTCAATGCAAGCGTCAGAACCGCGTATTTCCAATCTACGCCAATCGTTTCGATTTATTTCGTTAAATTCTTGATCGACGAATTGAACGATTCGCGTCCTGTAAACATGTTAAGCTGACGATGGGCTGCCACGCTTCACAATACTTGATGTTGGCCAACGACAAGGCAACGTCACCTGGTGACGCCCGACAACGCCGAACAAGTGGCAACGCCCGACAACGCCGAACAAGTGGCAACGCCCGACGACGCCAAACAAGTGGCAATGCCCGA
>NW_014577159.1:435643-438366 GCF_000485595.1 Priapulus caudatus
TCAATGTCTATTCAAGACATTTCTTAGTAACCAGCAGTGATATTGGACAAACTAATACGTGTTTGGCTATAAGGTCATGTACTTATTAACTGCACAAGGTGCCAGTTACTCTAGCATTTGTCAACATTGCATAATCAATGGACCTATTATTCCTTTAAAAAAAATTTTTTTGCATACAATGGGGTTCACGGACCCACTGAAACCCATCCACGGACCCCAAAGGGGTCCCCAAGGGGTCCGTGGATCACAGGTTAAGATCCCCTGCTGTTCTCGCCCGACGAGGGGAAACGACCCTAGTAGGAGCGCTCTCTAGTAGCTGTTCTCGTGTCCGGCAAGGATGTATAGGTCGGAGGGCGCCGCTGGGTCGTCGGTCGGCCGACTCTCCAGTACGATGGCGCCGTCGCTGCCGAGCAGGCGGAAGATGCGCGACTTGTCGTAGATCTCCTGCGTGACCTCGTTCTCACGCAGCGAGCGGCCCTGCATGCCGTGCGGGTTGAACGCGAGCACGCTGTCCGCGAGGCAGACGAGCGACTGCACCTGGAAGTCAAAGTGCAGCTCGCTCGCGCGCCGGTGCCCCGACTTCAGCCGGCCGAGCATGCTGACGATCTTCACCATGTTGTCAAAGCAGACGAGCACCGTGTCCTTCTCCAGCTGGGCGACGCTGATCACATCCAGCTGTTCCCCGCCGCCGCCCGCGTCCTCGCGCGTCTCCCCGAACCAGTGCGAGCCCGAGTTCAGGTTGACCATGTCCATCTTGAGGTGGTTGCGGTCGGCGCCCTTGTGCACGCTGTAACAGACGACCGGGTACTCCTGGTCGGGCGTGATGATCATCTCGAAGACGCGCAGCGTGTACGGCACGGGGAAGTCGAACTGCTTGAGCAACATGAACTTGCTCAGCGGCTCGTACCACTGCAGCAGCACGATGCCCGTCGGTGTCGCTCCACACAGGTATCGGTATCCGTTGTACGGGTTGCGGCCGACGCAGCAACGCACGCAGCCCTTCGTGTCGGGCACCTTCGCCGTCGTGATGTACTTGCGCGGCACGAGTTTCCCCGGGATGCGGTTCATCGGCAGCGAGAAGCGGTTCTGCTGCCGCGTGTGCATCATCGTCAGGTCGTGCCGGTACAGCTGCGGGCTCTTCCCCGACAGCGTCATCATCACGTTGTTGATGACGTACACCCAGAGGCAGCGGCGCGCATGCAGCTGGTCCATCGTCGTCTCGTGCAGCTGGTTCAGGTTGAGCGTGTACAGGCCCTCCTCGGCGCCGATCAGGATGTGCTGGTCTCGCGTCTCCGGATTCGTCCAACTCGACGTGCAGCTGATGCGCAGCGGACAGCCGTTGAATACCTTCAGGAAGCACGCGCCCATGTGCACCTGCGGCGTCGGCGGCAGCCCGTTGTAGATGTCCGACTGCGGGTCCGCGGCCGTGCTGATTGGCGCGGGACGTCGCCCCGCGCCCGGCGCGAGCGTCTCGCTGCCGTGGATGTTCACGTCGGCGTCGTCGTCGTCGTCCGTGTCATCGGGGTCGCGCGGCGGCGGCGGCGTGTCAAAGGTCAGCGTCGCCATCTCGTCGACGACGCCCCCGCCGCCGTTTTCGAGTCCCGTGGCGGCGGCCGACGTCGGCGACCCCGCGTCCGCCGCCCCAGCGTCCATCGGCAGTGTCGACTGCTGCGAGACGACAAAGTCCCGCTCGCCATACGCGGGGCTGCCCGCCGCCGCCGGCTGCTGCTGCGGCGACGCCAGCGCCCCCTCGTGAGCGGCCGGGTCGCTGCGCCGCCGCTGCCACTGCAGGTTGTCGTAGATTCCGGCGAGCGCGGCGGGCGGCGGCGGCTCCCGCGTCAGCGTCACCGGGTCGACGCCGAAACCGCCCGCGTCCGGGCTCCGCGCCGCGCCGCCGCCGCCGCCGCCGATGCCGCGTGGCTCGCGCGACGGGATGCGGCGCGGCACGTTGGCGACCGTGCCCTCGTCGTCCGTCTCGGCGTCGGCGGCCGTGAACGCGAGCTGCGTCGGGTTGTTGACGCGGTCGAGCAGCTCCTTCGCGAGTCGCTTCAGCAGTGCCCCCTGCAGGAACGGATGCTGCAGAAGCTTGTCGGCCGTCGGCCGCTTCTTCGGATTCTTCGTCAGCGCCACCTTGACGAACGCGTGGAACCCCGCCGACCACTTCACGCGGTCTTTCAGCTCGGGCGGCTTAAACCCGCTCTTCGACATCAGGAAGAGCGCACGCATCGGATGCAGATCAAACATCGGCGGCTGCAGCTCGGCGAGTTCGATCGCCGTGATGCCCACCGCCCAGATGTCACACTGCTGGTTGTAGCCTCCCTTGCGCTCGACGGCGGCGACCTCCGGCGCCATCCAGTACGGCGTGCCGATGAACGACCGCCGCTTGCAGAGCGTCTGCGTGATCTGCGCGGACACGCCGAAGTCGGCGAGCTTGACGTCGCCGTCGTCGGTGAGTAGCACGTTGGCGCCCTTAACGTCGCGGTGCATGATGCCCTTGCTGTGCAGGTAGGCGAGGCCGTGAAGCGTCTCCTTGCTGACGAACGCGATCTGCGCCTCGGAGAGCGGGCCCGTCAGGTGGTAGATGTCCTGCGAGAGAGCGAGAGAGAGAGTGTGTGTGAGAGAAGGAGAGAGAGAGAGAGAGAGAGAGAGAGAGAGAGAGAGAGAGAGAGAGAGAGAGAGCGAGAGAGAGAGAGACATATATAACAATATGTGTAGCCGCATGT
>NW_014577159.1:438997-449600 GCF_000485595.1 Priapulus caudatus
GAGAGAGAGAGAGAGAGAGAGAGAGAGAGAGAGAGAGAGAGAGAGAGAGAGAGAGAGCGAGAGAGAGCGAGAGAGAGCGAGAGAGAGAGAGACATATGTAGCAACATGTGTAGCAGCATGTGAAAACCACGTCAGAAACGTTGCATTACATAAAACATCATGACAAACGAACACTAACCCATAATGTACTTAAAGCTTGAAATCTTGCTTTACACTCTATACATGTATATATACGTTATCAAGAGCATATAAAGAAGGAGAGCGTACAACGGTAAAATGCTGAAACCATGTTGCAGTATTAGTCGAATTAATAAACTTTCCCCGTTTTATTTTGACGATTCTTTGCAGTATCATTGATCAGCTGTCCTACCTTGTTCATATAAAACAAACCGCATGTTCCTACGATTCCTAAATACCAGATTTTCACCGCTTATTATCTCAGCGTAGGGGCATCGTAGGGACATGCGGTTTGTTTTATATGAACAAGGTAGGACAGCTGATCAATAATACGTCAAAATAACATGGGGAAAGTTTATTAATTCGACTAATACTGCAACATGGTTTCAGCATTTTACCGTTGTACGCTCTCCTTCTTTATATGCTCTTGACGTTATACATCTGACTACTGGTGATAAACAGTGAATCATTCCTGAACATAATAACATACTATATATTCTTTAATATATAGAATATAATATAATCTAGGCATTAACCTGGAGCGATCCACCACCGCAGTATTCCATGGCTATCCAGAGTTTGTCGCGTCGCAGGTAACTGCCGTAGTAAGCCGTGATGTTGGGATGCTTGCAGTCCTTCATCATCAGAATCTCCTGACGGATGATGGAGAAGTCATCACCTGGCTCCAGCTTGATAACTTTGATAGCTGAAATATATATATATATATATATACATAAGCATCATGTATATCCACAAACACACACGTACGCACACACACGTACGCACACACACGCACGCACACGCACTAATATATCCATATGGACATTTATACATGTATAAGTATAACAAATATATACTTTTAAATTCCATTGCAGCAAGCAGCTTGTTCAACAATCATGCGTTAGTGTACTCTAATCTAGTGACATGGATGCATTTTCATAAATAATAACATATAAGACTAATGATTATTAATTAGCAATAACATTTAATTATTAAATACGTGATTTTATGCATATATAATTGATTCAGTGCAAATTGCTGGTACTTGGATATTTTTCTGTATACGTGCACACACGACAACAACAAATGAATTCATAGTGTGCATCGTAAACGAGTTCCTCCTGATTGCATGCATAATTAAGTACCCAGGATGTACAGGAATCAATGATGATCCCTACAGGAAACAAGCCACAACATGCATTGCTGAAATTGGGTCATAAACATGATAAAACATCTATTGGCTAACTCACTGGTTAGCTTAATAGATTTCTATCCTACTTTCCACTCATTTTCTATAACGTATATGACAAATGACATGAAACAGAGAGTTTCCCTGGTTCCTAAAATACCCAAATCTATATGTGGGCTTCGCTTGTTGTGCTCTAAACAAATCCTTGCAGTTAAGCAATAACAAGAAATAATCACCAGTAGCTAAACTCCAGTATGAACCACTTTCATGTCAAGAAACTATCACCAAGTGACTAAGTTATCACGTACAAATGAAGCATCTGGCCACGACCGACATAGCGACCAGCATTATCCGATCATACATCACGCTCGACACAATGCGAACAGTTAACTGATTAATAATAAATAATAAAGTATAAGTATAATAAGTATAGCATAAGTAAGTCGAGGCCACGACCACGAAAAATGCAAAATCGACACAACGCAAACAATTCACTGATTTTGTGTCGCAGTAAAGAAGTTGCAACCAGCTTACCCGCTAACTCGCCAGTGTCTATGTGGCGCGCTTTGTACACGTCGCCATACGTCCCACTGCCGACTCGCTGAATCAGCTCGAAATCCTCCTGTGGGTTTCGCCGGGAGATGTCCGGCCCGACAACTGCCGCGCACATTGCTGCGGAGGACTGTTGTACACGTTAGTCAAGTGCTGTTCAATCTCAGAGCTGTGCTCTCAACATCATCTGCAATGACGAACGCAATTAATTCCTCGAAAAAATAACAAATGAACGTGAGAATGAAATCACAATCAGTTAATGAATTTGCAGTGAAGGTTAGATGATCTTTCACATGTGACCTTTCTTCACGTGTGCCTGATCTTGATGACTACAACAGCAAGTCCATTAATATCCGATTGATCATCTAGGCATCATCTAGGGCAGTGGTTGGCAAACTTTTCAGAGCGAGGGCCGCATCAGTGGGCCATGAAAAGTCAAAGGGCCGCACCTTTTAAAATCGGGCGATGCGCTCTAAGATAACAAGGAGAGGAAGCATTTATCATCAGGCAATGAAGTATTATGAGATACGAAAATAGCTGCGCCACGTTATTTTCAAACAAGTAATAATCTTCAGCAGACTTAAACCTTCTCACTACAACCGTATTTCAAATGGGGTCAAAACCGGGTCCGGGATCACGATGCACCCGCTGTGGCATAGGTCACTGCCCATCATTGATTGACAGGGCCTGCTCATGACATTTCAAGTCAGCTTACTGCATCTAGAGGGCCAGCACGAATTCATTACCACACAGAATAGTGATCGCTTCTCCCTATATATAAATGAGCCATGGTTATCTTCTAGTATTATCACATAAAAAAGGATTGAGGTGCAAACTTCTCACGAAATCAGTATCAAGACAGAGACATAACTACAATGCATCTCCACATTTGCTCTCATCACAGCGCGCTGCAATCGTACCTGATTAACGAGGGATAATTTGCTTGCAGCCTCTATCTGCTGTCATCTCATGATGTGCTACAGGAGAGACACCAACTCACCGAGATCACTGTCCACTCTACGATTCTGAAAGACATGCGATTTGCGATGAATTTTTTAAAAATCTTTAACATTTTTTATTGTAATATCTTACTCATTCAAGACTATCCTCAACACATCACTGGCACATAACGGCGTTTAAGTCCGGATGAAGAGACTAGGAGCCGTCAGGCAGGCATTACCTCCAATCTAAATTTAGCAAAACCTAAAAATCTCTTCAAGACTATGCTATAAATATTGTACACTGATATCATAGGTTACGGTGTTTGACAACAAAACTGGAAGTTGATTGCAGCTGCTTACACTTGCTACCACGTGGTCACGTGCAATATTTTAAATGTTTAATCATGGTACTTGCTTGCCTATGTCAAAGCTACTGCTAGTGTTCAACACTTTTACAGGATGTGATAAAAAAAAATGGAGGCAATTTTTGTACAAAAGCTGCAAAATACATTTTGAAGAATGATTCAACCCTATGGCAAATTAAAACTAAATGACAAATTGCCATCTAATTTCTGTTGTTGCAAGCGAGTACTAACTAATTCCTCAACCTCACTCTAACCTAACCACACCTCCAACTTACTCTAAATGATATATGTACATACAAACATTTTTACGTAAACGAACACAGCAAAGATGTGAGATTTACATAAGCACACGTGGGCAGTTACTCTAGTTTTCCATTTGTGACTAAAAATAACTTTAGTGGCTCAAGTTTTGGCTAAAACTTAGAAACAACACACAGAGTAAAGGGAGCCATGTATTGAATAGCAGCTTTCTGAGTGAAGCTTAAAAAGGTATTATCAGAGCATACCCTGTTATAAGACAAAACATTGATAATTCAGATTATCAAATTAGCTGAATGCAGGAACGTTTGTTTGAAAACCATAGCCTTGCATTTCTGCCAAGATGCTATTGAAAACCAAGCATACTTAACCTGTGCAGGTGTTTAAAATACAAAATTATTTACTATGAAAATAGAATCACAATGCAGAATATTCACTGCTTAATACAACAGGTCAGGTCACTGGGTTGGTGTAGTAACAACACACTAAGTAAACGTACAGTCCAGTCAAGTGTCTTGGTGAAGGCCAAAAATATAAAAGGCACACTTACGTGACTGAGACATACGAGCGTACATGAATACCAGCAACACGACACTCAAGGTATAGACATCCTAGATACTGAATTATCATCTACGACTCATCGTTGACTCATTCTCTTATCCACATCTTTGTTGGTTTGATAGACTAAACTCGTTTAAAAGTAAAATCATTACAAAAAAAGAAAGCAGCAAAATGATCCCAGGCAACTGAAGACATATGCAGCAAGAAATTCTAAGTGCAGTATTTTTTACACATATTCTTAGTATTTCTATTCTGCGTTACAAGTAATCATGAGTAATCGGAATGCAATTCAAAGCTATGGTATGCGCTGACACGCATCTGGCACAAGTGCCAGTAAACCATTTTCACTCTTGTGACTGTCCTTTGCGTAACCAAACAGTTGCATGAGAGATACAGAAAGGTGCTTTTGAACCGATGATTGTGAATGAACTTAGACATGATAATGGACAGTTGGCATAAAATATGCATTTAGTATACAGACTTACACTTACACATTAGACATTATCTATAACTTAATTGCTGATCACAGATGCAGACTGCAGTCACAACCACACACATGTTTATCAGACAGAAATTGACAGACTGCATTGAATCGATTTACTAGTGGCATTTGCTACTTGCATAGTGTTTATTTGCCAGAGTGATATCAGAGTGATATGAGAGAGCTCTAAGGAGTGGCAGCAATTGGAAGACAGGCTTAATCACGACCTTGGGTTCAGCGTGACTGATTGAAAAATAAGGACTGACGACAAACTGAATACGGATTACTTCATAAGTATTGATTTAAAGTTACAACGAATATAAGTTACCCAATGGCATTGACATTCACTTCCTGTTTTAATATGATTTATTTGTGTCAAAGATTGTTTGAATGAAAAGCATGTTTACTACAAAATTTAAGCAGGCTTCCTAATGTTTAATATAAATTAAAGCAAAGCAGCAAGCATAGGAATGAGTCTCAGACAGCCTAAAATAAAAATTGTTCAGGAGCCCCCCTCCCCCACCTCCCAAGACTCAGCTACTAGCCATGGTGCTTCGGCACCATAAGGGCTGGTTGATATTGTCAAGGGATGTAGACTTTACAGATTGCTAGCCCAGTTGGCTTGTGACGATTTTCGGTTAGTTTCATGCCCTGGTGATATAGTCCCTAGAAACAAGTGAGCTACTAAGGACATTCAGGGTAATCTGCACAGTTTGGCCAAATAAAGCATACAGAGTTTAGGTGAATAGTGGCTCAGGTCTACAATGGACCACCGTGTATACGTCAGCACCGCAATCACCTTCTAATCCTAATCCAATCATAATAGGGCACTATCAAATTAGCAATCAGATTTGAGCATGCTTACTAAGCTAATGGCATATCGTGTATGACAAGCTTTAAGAGGGGCTTATGTTGCGCTTGCGAGCCGACTCGACTGGAAGCAACTGGCTGGAATTCACTGCGACTGTATTGCTTAGGTCGGTCGACTGCGACGCGACTGCCTGCGACTGGCCGCCACTAGTTGCTCAGAATAGAACAGTGGGCAACTGGACGCAACTAGTCGCTGCTGATCGCTTCCAGTTGCTCGAAATCCAGTTGCTTCCAGTCGAGTCAGCTCGCAAGCCCGACATAAGCCCCCCTTTAGGCTAAAAGTATTAAAAACATGTGATACCATCAAAACATCAAATTATCCCTTGGACTTGGAAAAACTACCTAGAGCCTGCCACACAAACAGCTATTTAACTTTTCATTACGTGTTTAAGCCAGCAGCCCTAATGCATGGAGGTATTTCTGGGCCTGGGCCAGGGTTCTAAAGAAGACTTGACTACAAGTAGGTAGAATGGATAAACTGTACTTCGATAACACTGCATTAAGTGGTGCAGTAAAATAGAGTTAAGTGACTAATACTCCAACTGGAACTGTCTGTGGCAGTTCAATTTGAGTACCAAATAGTATGTGACTATGAGAATATATTATGGTATATGCACAACTTATTGCAAAGTTATGTACTTAAATGATGCATATATATGTCCCTTGATTTAACTTGAAATTCCATAAGGTAGTGGGCTAGATCATGCACACTACCTACCTAATAAACTACACCACTTGTCAGTCTCCGACAAACATAATTTCCTGCAGAAGTATTAGGGTTTAAATGTTAGAGTAAAACAGTTGGGAAAATGGATCAACTTTGCATTTTTAGCTAATAACTGCACACCTGTGCACAAACTGTTGAGAGTTATCCACCTTCAAGCTGCCTGATTTGATTTTTATTGAATCTGATCTCCTGCCTTGGGCCCTATACACACCGTTACTGTTACTTAGCCACAACAAATTATGGTCAAAACCTATCTTCAGCTTTGTGCATCTAGGTGTGAAGTTGTTTAGCAAAATACACATTTTTGAACCAACTATTTTACTCTACAATGGAAGCCCTTCCATTTCTGCAGGAAATGCAATGCAGAAGAAAATGACAACTGTTTAACGTGGGAGAGGCATACTTTAGCCTAGTACTAAGTAGGCATACTTTAGTACTTTTAGAGTTTAGTAGTAGTTTTAGTATCGTTTAGTAGAGTAGATAGGCGGTGTGCATTACGTAAGACACTAGACTAGTCACTACACTGTACGCAATCCTTGTTCTCGGCCTAACCGATTCATTTATTGTCATGCACACAATTCATTACGATGATCAATAGTGTCGGTAATTTTAACATTTTATTCAATTTGTCATCACTAGGATTAGTAATACTAATAGTAATACTATATAGTTACTAGTACTAGTAGAAAGCCAGAAATACCGCTACCAGTACCAGTACCAATACCACTACGACTACCAGTGTACCACTACCAGTGGCAGTGTACCACTACCAGTGGCAGTGTACCACTACCAGTGTACCACTACCACTACCAGTGTACCACTACCACTACCAGTGTACCACTAGGCACTACCAATAGGCAATACCAGTGTACCACTACCACTAGGCAATACCAGTGTACCACTACCACTACCAGTACCACTACCAGTGTACCACTACCACTACCAGTACCACTACCAGTGTACCACTACCACTACCAGTGTACCACTACCAGTGTACCACTCCCACTACCAGTGTACCACTACCACTACCAATGTACTACTACCACTACCAGTGCACCCCTACCACTGACTGAGTACCAGTACCAGTTTAGTGAGTTACCAGTCAGAAACGTTACGTGCAATATACGCAGTACTACTGAGTACTGGTACTGGTACTGGTAGGCTACTGTACTGGTGCACAGTTTAGTGAATGAACAAAATACCAAGGTAACAGCCCTAACAAGCGGATTACCTATACGATAGGGCGGCTGCTTACATAACAAATTAACATTTCCTTTATCCGAGCTCTATATAAATGATACTATACTTGAAGTACGCTTGTAAATGGGAACATTAATATTAATAACATAAGACTGATAAGGGTAGGTAAGCGAAGATGGCGGCTAATTCTCGTAACTGCGAGAAATTGGAGTTACTTGAAAACAGATATAGGGATTTATCGGATTAAAGATATAAATTATTAACAAATTATTAGTAGAAATAAAATGACCAATTCAACTTTTTGGAAAACCATATGATTTATGTAATAATTTCTTTGAATAAAACCAAAAGAACCAATGATCAATCTTCTAACAGATTAATGTAACTGGTAAATGCAATGTAATTGGCTGTGCTTGGCAGCCATACGCTTTTCCCGCCATTCCGCAAATCAAGCTGACGAAGATGGCAAAGCCGAAAGCCGCATCTTTCTCAGAAGAGGAGGTACGCATTAGTATCTATACGTAATACATAACGGAAATTCATAAAACAAACTATGCGGTTCGTAAAATGTAGAAAACTTGTTCCCATACGAAGGCGTTTTCCCAGTTTCAATTGCTCTTCGTTACAACTCTGTCAACTGTCCCCCTCCCACTCACTCAGTCACTGCAGCTCATACTCATACTCATACTCATAGTCATACTCATAGTCATACTCATAGTCATAGATAGTCATACTCATACTCATACTCAGTCATACTCGTACTCATACTCAGTCATAGTCATACTCATAGGGTCTATGTCCCCCAGGGTAGGCCTACTGCCGGAACGTACCCTGGGTACGGTCTGGTATACCGGAACGTACCCTGGTAACTATTTGATAGGGTTAGGGAGTAGAGGTAGGCGATTCCCTAGACTCGTTACTCGTTCGTGTAATACTAATAGTGGAGTAGGCGAGGTACGGTCCGGCATATTTATTTATGATATTACTAGATAGTACCAGGGTACGTTCCGGTATACCGGACCGTACCCAGGTTACGTTCCGGCAGTACCCCTGGGTGACATAGACCCTCTCAGTCACACTGCACCGGAGTCGTAGATACAATAATGTAACCCAACAAGAGTAGGGTTACTACGCGAGCCTATTGGCTATTCTTTTCTTTGGAGGAACCCCTGAGTGATTCACTCAGGGCAGTTTTATGGTGCGTTTTTCGAGACTAGAACTTCCAAACTGGGTTTATTCTAAACACGAACCTTTCTCCGCTATCCTGGGACTTACTATGTATCACAATACTCTGTATTAAACTAATAATAATATAACCTAGCTGTTACAAAATTTCGAAGTGACGAGTGGCGATATTTCGAGCGCCATTTCTGTTGACCTGTGACGTACGCATTCCCAATGCGCATAGCATTCGGCTAACTTCAGCTCCTGTGTTGCCTGACATGCTGGCTCTGGTGACGCCATGACTGACAGCAGGCATCCCATGATGCATTCGATCTTGGAGTCGAAGTTAGCCGAACGCTATACACATTGGGAATGCGTACGTCACAGGTCAACAGAAATGGCGCTCGAAGTATCGCCGCTCGTCGCTTCAAAATTTTGTAACAGGTTATATTAGTTTAATACAAAGTATTGTGATCAGCCTAAAAATTACTTTTTTTTTACGAGTGCTCTTTTAATTTTGTATGAAAAAAAGAGCTCTCGTAATTTTTTTTATGAGAGCTACTTTAGGCTTGGCCAGAGCTACTTTTTCATAGCCTGATTTTGTTAAAATTTTCATAATTTTGATGCACGGACTCTAATAATGTCTCAGAAGCCAGAAATTGTGTCTATAATTATCGTAAAGGTGTTTCCCAAATGAAAGTCAAGATTATGCTTTGGCGAAATCGACGAGGTCAACAATCATTCATAATGGTGACAAAATCACGGAGGCCGGGTTTACATGCATGTTGCTGTATGCATGTTGTGTACAAAGTATGACTGCATGCACTGATTGTCTCATTCGCATTATTTTGTTCATTCAAATCTCGTCGCAGCAAGGCAGCTTATGTCTGTGCAAAAAAATGCAAGGGACGGGTGGAAACAGTACTGAACAAGTTCTAGTTACTATTACTAATACTAACACAACTAGTTGAATTAGTAATATTATTCGTAATAACCTAAGACCCTTAGGCAGGGATGAGAATCTTCTGCGGATCCGCGGAAATCCGCGGATTTCACAGTCCCAGGGTCGTTTTTGTGAAACGTCTAAATCTGTTGAGAGAAAATTTTAGGGGGGTTAGAATGTACAAATTTTTATTTTACAGTCCAACAGTACCTTCATTTAATAACATTGTAATATAGTTTGCTTTACAATATAGACACGGCTTAGTTCACTGTTTGAGATTGTCAGACGTTGGCCAGTGTGTGCATTTATTTGACGCTGCAAGTGTGTGTGTATGTGATGTGTGCCGCGCGTGCTACGCAGGCCGGATATAATACGCGATCGATCGATCGTGTACATCAAAAGCTGCCGCGTCACGCGTGGCCTTGAGGCTCATTTTATGGAGTAGCCGGCCCAGGCTCTGCGACTGTTTCACGTGGTAGGAAACGTAGGTACGAACTGTTTCACTTCTCGCCAATGAAGTTGAAAGTTCTGTTTATAATACATATATATACATAACCATAAAAGGTGGTGTCGCGAGCTGCCTTTTTCGGTGACCTTTGAAAACGATAAAAAATTAATGTCGCGCGATCGCGCCCTAGCTCCTAGGGTGTTAGGAATATTATATCGTGCGCGCAAGGGAGGATTTTTGGGCAACCTTTGGCGTAGCAAATAAAGCGTTTCCTTTCCTGATGTCTGATCACTGTGGGGCTCACAGACTTGCCTTGCAGCAGGACAAGTCGCTAAAGTTGTTCAATATGATAAAATATCTACTGTAGTGACCAGAAACAAATTTGAAACTGCCTGGACAATGAACATCTTATATTATATAAAGGTTAGCCTTTGGGACATTGTGGAAGTGTACATTAAAATAATTTTGTTTGCAGAATGGAAGTAAATTTTTGTGTTGATTATTAATTCTAGTGTTAGGATAATGACAGTGCAATATATACTCCCTGCACTGTACTGTAATATGCTCTGTAACAATTCTGTTCTGTATGTGTCTCCTAATGCAATTTTATGCCTTGTAAGTTGTGAAAATTCAAAAACTTTCTGAACCCCCTGACATGCAGGCTTCACCCAGGTCCCTGCACCTGCCCGCTAACCCCCCACCCCCCCCCCCCACCGCTGGATCCCGG
>NW_014577159.1:449610-466198 GCF_000485595.1 Priapulus caudatus
TTGATAGAATTTTATGTCATGGAAATGGTAAAAATAAAAAAATATGTGCCCCTAGCAAGGGCTCCCCCTAGAGGTGCCCCCCCCCCCCCCGCTGGACCCCGGCTATTTTCAGCTGAAAACACATTGTCATTCCCATCCCTGCTTAGGTTAATAATGGTTGAACCGATATCTGCATCTTTTATTAATTGATCGTATCAATACTGAAACTCATTTAATTGTTGTGTTTATATTTGCTCTCAGTTGGCAACGAACAAAATGCAAACGAATTTGACAAACGAAGGCGCTGACAGTTCCGATGAAGGACATTCAACTGATGATGCTGGAGGTGGTGGAGATAACAAAGAAACAAAACATGAAACCGAGGTAGATGTACCAGCTGAAAAAATACACATTGTAAAACTTACAACATCTACCTGCCTGGATCGTAAATGTTATTAATTAACGGCAGCATATGTCCTGGGTCCCAACTAATAGAAAACTGCCAGGCTCACTAGAACAACCTTAAATGATATAATTTGCATTAATTGCAGCATACCTGTAGACAGTGCTGTTAGTGTATGACTTGTTCCTTGTCTATTTATTGTATAAACCTAAACTATAGGATTTCTCATTTGTTGATTCGGTTCTACATTTACCAATGTGTCACACCATGTATGTGATTAGCTTTGCAAACTAATAATTTTATTAATTTTCTAAAAAATTTCCCAGAAAAAAAGTATTGTTTGGCATAGAAACTTGAAAATGGTCCTAATTATATTTTTTAACATTCAATAAAGGACACACCTACACAGAAATCGCCCAAAAAGTCGCCACAGAAAAGTCCGAAGAAGAAAAGAGCACTGATTGAATCTGACGAGGAGGAAGAGGAGCCCCTGAAAACAACTCCAAAAAAGCAGACGAGTAAAAAATCTTCTCCCATAAAAAAACCAGCTTCTGACGGAGATGGAGAGGCTAGTCCCCAAAAGGCAATGCCGGCAACAAAAGACATTTCCAGCGAAAACGAGGACCAGGATGTGGAAACGGAGAAAGATGAAAAACACTGTAAGTGTTGTGTATTTGCTCTTGAAATCACCAGTAAGGCAGATTAGTAACTGATATTCGTATGCGATTCTTGTTAAGTCAACAAAACAGGTTGCTATAGGTCCTCACTCAACACAAAACCATGCAGGGAATCTCAAAAGTTGCCTATAACAAGGCGCAAGTAATGTTGTAAACACTGCATTTGTTAACGAATCTGGGCAGATTTGTCGTGCAGTGAGTAGTTTACTGTATACGCTGTATATTTCGCGGTGGTTTAATTTTCGCGAATTTAGCGAATGCATCCCCGACCGCGAAAATAGCTACGCGTATTATTCATACCGAATAATTCATAATTCACCGACTGCGCAATTAACCACTCACGAAACTGTCCGTCAAGTCGGAATTCGCGAAAATATCTGTACGCGAAAAATATGGCGTATACAGTAATACGTCTAATTGTGTTGGGATGTGCATGGTCTCTATAGAAATAGTTGTTATCGCTGCAGTGGCGTTGTATGACCAGCCGACTGAGCTGTCTGGAAAGAGGGTAAGGAAGAAGACAGAACGGTTGGTTTTTACTGCTCCTCCACTGTCTTCCGAAAAGCCAACCCTTGAAATACCAGAAGGCAAGGGAGAAAAACTGGGCGAGTGCGAACGAAGTAAGTGGTCACAAGCAATTATTCATTACTAATCAATTCTTTCATGCATTTATTTGTAATTATTAAATTCCCACGAACTCGACAGAAGGTCGTATGCTGTTCAGATCAGGTCATATGTTATTAGTACTTAAACAAAGCAGTGAAATTAAGACTTCTTACATCAATGTTTATATGTGAATGAAAAACTGTGTTTGCAATTACAGTTAATCATTTCTTGTCAAAGACAAGGGCAGATGATCTGAAACCTCTTCACGTGCTTCTATATGACAGAGTAGGAAAGGTAATTTTTGGTAATGAATTTTTTACACTGATTAAGGATGCAATCAAGCTTTGTATGACAGCACTAATCTGGGTGGCAATGAATGAGGTGTACTGTTTTCTGCCGTGTGGGAATATCAACTAGAGCCGGGGGGGGGGGCAGTCAGCTACATAAGTATCAGCTGGCTACAACGCTACTGTACTGACATATATATACGTACCTACAATACTTACTCTGCCTGTATTCTCTATATTTATAATACAGTAGGACTATGTATGGGACTTGGAGCTATAGTGTCAAAACTCACACTTGCACGTTGGCCTCACTGAACGTAGCAGCTATATGCCATCTTTGTATCATGAAAGCATATATTCATTGCATTTCACAGGTGACTGTTGTGAAAAGAGACATTCGCCTGTTCTGTGGCTTTGCTTTCAGCCACAAGGACCCTGAGTATGCGAAGAAATCTGAGCGTTTAAATAGGTAAGATGGAATTTATCTTCCACAGGGTTTGAATTTTACCATGGCATCAGTGGCAAAGTTGTGCCCCTTATTTGCGGTGGTGCTCAGCTTCCTAAAATGGGACAGTATCCACGACGACAAACCACTGTAGCTGGCTGCCATGATGCCCTAAACCGAACCCTAACCCTGATGATCCCATAAATTCAATGTGTGTATCCCTCTGTCCCACAAAGGGTTTGTTAAATAGTAAGTTGCATCGATAGCTGTTTGAAAGAACTGTTTGCCTTGGTGCCATTGAAAAATTTAATTTGATGATGTAATTTCATGTTTGATCCTGGTTCAGGGTAATGCCAACAAATTTCAGAACTACATTGCCCATACTGCCATATATATCTACTGCATGCATGGCAACATGATATCTAATACAAAGCGATATGTATTAGCACTGAGCTGGTGTGTCCATTAGCTCTGATTAACTTTACTGACTCGTGTCAAAGAGAATATTTGAAGAACAGGAGGCTTAGGATAGCGCTATGTGCGGTTTCACTGAATTAGAATCCAGGGTTTCAGAGAAGATAGTTGACGCCATGTTGATGCCATACCAAATTTTATCGCTCTTAGGGTTTGCCGATTGGCATAAATTGGTAACCCATACTAACCTTTTCTAGATTCTTGCATGAGCTTTACACAGTTGAGATGGAATCTAAAGATGATGAAAAATGTAGCCACAAAATAAAAATGCACAAGAAGTTGTTAGAGTAATGCCATTCGTCTTGCACTGTACATTTTTTTTCTCAATTGTAGACTGAATATGGGGGCATTGAGAAAGTTATGTGAGGTGCTGGATCTGGACCGTAAAGGAACCAAAGAGGAAGTAGTAGAAAAAATTATGACCTTCTTGCTAATGCCAAATGACAACGGAAGAAAAGTTCCTGTTTCAAAGCGAGGTATCACGGCATTAATTTAAGTGCACTTGTCAAAAATCCTAATATAAGTCGTCTGTAAGTAATATAAGTACCATGGTGAGATTCATAGAAGCATTGTAACTGATGAATTGTGCTCAGTCAGGGACATTGATCTTCTCAGTGACTCCCAAATTTTATGCCAAATATGTATTTATCAAATGCAAGTTTAGGTATGTTGTTGAATGGTATAAGATTGAATGGTATATGTGTGTAAACCTTTGATATTTATTAGCAAAGGCTATGCGAAAGAAACGAAAGCGAGCTTCTTCTAAAGGTAGTAGTCCAAATAAAAGACCCAAGAAGAACACTTCTGATAAAGAAGACGAGGAACGTGATGATGACAGTGGTGAAAACCTAGATGGAAGTGAAGACGGAGAAGAAGAAGAAGAAGAAGAAGAGGAAGAGGAAAAGAGTGAGAAGGTAAAGGAAAACGGAAGCTCTGGAATCTTTTTTAATTTACATTGCAGTATAGAGGGAGATGTAGCCAGCAAATCACTGTTTATAAAAAACTTATTTAATCTATAGTTATATTAATCAGATTTTGTCAAATCAATTACTCTATTAAACTGTAATGTCTAGTTAAAATTTAGTTAATATCTTGTTATTGGGTTTCAATACAATGTTAAATGTTTTTTATTTTCTAAAATTAGAAAAAACCAACAAAAACGAAGACAGCATCTAAACCTAAAGAGTCAAAAGGAAAGGAATCGAAAAAAAAGCAGAGGAAAGTAAAAGGTACTTAAAATACAATAAAAATTGGATATTTAACATATGCTAATCAATTCTTAGTAAAGGATGGCTGTTAGCAACTGTTTGTTAGATGTCAAAATGCACAACGTAATCAGAGCTTCGGTAATGTGTGTCGAGTAAACCTAGATTTTAACAATGTTTCTGTTGATAATTTTCATTTGTAAAGTCATTAATGTTTTGAAAAAAGTATATCGTAACAAATTGTGAAAATTTCTGCAATTCAGTGGTGTTGAGTGAGAGTGAAGAAAGTTCTGACGATGAACCACTGGCCGCAAAAGTGAAGAAACCACCAACAGTAAGTTATTTTGTTTTCTCTCTGACTGTAATAATTATATAAGCGTATGTCATTGTAAAAAGAGAAAAGATTTGATTGTTGACTCGTGGCTGTGTAATTATTATCTGCGATCGTTTCTTGTTGCCGAATGTGAAGAAACCAACAGTAAGTTGCAGTGCGTGGTCTTGTGATTATATTAACCATGTGTGGTGATTTAGTTTTGGTCCTAGGAATTTGCAGAAAGTGATTCTTGCAAGTAGTTTCACATTTATTAGTTTAGTTTGCCAGTCTGCGCCTGACTCGACTTGTGCCTTATTGTTTTCTACAGAACGACGAGGTTAAAGAAGCCATAAAAAATATTCTGGAGGGTGCCAACTTGGAAGAGGTCACTATGAAGTCTGTGTGCAAAGAGGTCAGTGAAAATTTGTTACAGCTCATATGTGCCTACATGTGAATCGCATCTGTTCATTGCCCTCTAAAAAATAATAGTCATTGTTCGGCCAGTGCTAGAAGTTTATTGAGGTTAAAATGGTTAATGCATAAGATATATTAGCGTTCAGTGTGGTTTAGTGTCCTTATGTGTTTGATACTAGCTTGTTCTTTTTAGGTGTATGCAAAATATCCAGATTTTGACCTTTCGGATAGAAAGGACTTCATCAAGGTGGCAGTGAAAAAAGTATGATGGTTATTTGTAGTGGTCACTGTTAAAAATGTGTAAATACCTGATGCTGATTTGTGTTCATAGCAAATGAAATGTTCTGGAACAATATGAGAAAAGCAGAGATGTGATTAAGGACAACACGTGATTTAATTGGAACACAATGAGCGAACTCTTTATTAATTCAACTTTCTGTTCTTTTTCTTAGATCATATCTTAATTTTCGTGTAGCCGTCGAGGATGTCTGTAAATTCCTTCTTTGTCGTCCATGAATCTACGTGAAACTGTCACCAGCGGCGACTAGCATTCAGGAATGCGATCATGTTCTAACTACGACTGATAGCTGATGATGATTGCTATGAGTTCCACACAGAAAGTTCAGCAAGTCCTGTGACCCTTTTTTTCGAATATCATGTTTTCTTGCACTTCGCATTTTTTAGATGTGGGGGGAAGATAGAGGCATTGTAAGTGTAATAGGATGGATATGATATCGTCTGGCTCTAGTGCTTTTAACTGGCCATGTAATATGGTTGATTATGAGGCAAGTGCCAGTTGTATGAACTACGGATTCAGGTGTGAATATTTTGACAGGTAAATAACCTTGATATTTCCTTCCAATTTTCCATTTAGCACTTATAAATGTGTTAGTCTTTGTCAAACAAGTTTTTGGTGTTATCCATTACAACTCCTATGAAATGTTTTTTAGCCAATTTGAAAATTCTGGCTTTGGGGATGATCGGTGCATAGATGTATGGTATATTTTATGCCTTTAAATTTGGAAGAATTTAATTGGTGAAGTTCTACACAATTATAAACTATATTACTACGAAATCAGTTCACTTATCGGTTCAGTACAGTTAGGAAAAATAGAAGATTAGATTAATTACCTGTAGCAAATATTTTATATAGCATTAGTGGTTATTTCATGTTTTTATGTTGAATGGAAGTGTAGTGTACCCGTGTAAAATGTATTGGCATTCATGTGGTTTGTTAAAAACGGCAGGAACAATTTTACTGTATCCATGTAAATTTTTTCTTCGAACATTCAAATTGTGCATGTCTTGTCAGGTTTAGTAGAACCGCATAGATTTTCATCATACTATTTTCAGAAATAGGAAAATCTTCGATGTACAGAAATTTTAAGATGGCGTCTACTGTAACTATACTGACCATTTCATTCAAATAAATGTTTTTTAAATAATAGATATTTCTGTCTGCTTTACAATACTATACCGATTACAGTCACAGAGTACACAGGTACAGGTAGGTTCCTTGCATATTTTCAGCTTAAATTATGCTACTGTATATGAAAATTTCCATTGCTCAATATTACTTTAAGACGAATAGAAAGGTTAACGGCTGTATCGTACTTTCAAAGTTGCGCGCGCATCACAACTTGGCTGCAGGCTACAGACGTAGGATGTTTTACTTCAAAACTCACCATTACATTGTTTTATGACAAATGTGAATGCATGAATACAGAAATCTGTAGGTATATAATATCACTTTTGCACTTGCTATCATAATACAGTATACCCTAAAATTCTAGTGTGTAGCATCCAATCTTGTACAGGAAAAAAAGGTCAGTAAATAGTAAAAAATAAAAAAAATATTTCCACTTTTTCACAAAATATAAGTAATTCTGTTCACTTTTTACAGTTAAATTGCTGCATTATACTTATTTTACTATATTGTTCGATGTGAACATACACTCGTGACGCATACATAGCCCATAGCAAGCTATTAATATCAGGAACACTACTATCAAATCGTCCAGGTTTTTTGGATTTTTAACTAGTTGAGAAACAATCTTATCACGTAAGAATTTGACAATACATTTAGTACCGTTAGTTCTTACTTTTAATGTAAAAAAATAGCAACAATTTTTTTTTACAAATTTTACCATAGAAAATTCGTAACGTAGTCAATTTAAATATATAATAGATATTTATTCACAAAAAACAATGCACGATTATAATATGACATACTTTATACTTGGTTACGCATTCCATTCTACTAATATTTACATTGTTGTACACTACCCCTCTAAAATTCTAACCTGTTTCAACTAAATGCACCATGTGCAGAAATAACATAAAATGGCAAATATACATGGGGATGGTTATATACAATAAAAATTAACTTAAAAATGTAGTTAAACTCGGCTGTGTAGATTACCAGCAAACCAGGTTTAACGAGGAATTCCAATCTAAAAATTATCGTGATAACGAACGTTTTAGCAAACAGAAAAAAAGCAAGTAAATTTGTTATTCACTAAAATATGGAAATTGAATGTCGCAAATGTGGTCCTTTACAATTAACCTATTCTTTGGCACTACGACCATTAAAAGTCTGCGTTAAGAGTAAACTGAGACTCCGTGCGATTGGACATCACACCCATCTTCTGGTACTCGCCAACCCTCTTCTCAAAAAAGTTGGTCTTTCCTTCCAAGGATATGTGCTCCATGAAATCGAACGGATTCTCGGCGTTGTAGAACTTAAAACATAGAAACAATAAACTTGATTATGGTATTGATAGAAACAAACAGAATTTGCGCAAAAAAGATGTAAAGCCACGTAGTCCAACATGCACACATGTAACAACACAAGAACCAAATATCAATAATAAATTCCTATTTTTAAAATGGGACATCATAGCAGCCACTCGATACCACTTTGGATACATACCTTCGCACAGCCAAGCTCCACCAGTAGCCGGTCGGCAACGAACTCAATGTACTGGGACATAAGTTTACAGTTCATCCCGATGAGTGAGACGGGAAGTGCCACCGTTAGGAACTCCTGCTCGATCCTGACAGCGTCAGCGATGATCTCATAGATTCGGGACTGCGTGAGCTTGTTCACTAGGTGACTGTACAACAGGCACGCAAAATCGGTGTGTAGCCCCTGAACAGAAAAATAGCAAACACGTAATTAGACAGTGTACCAAAACACCTTTAGCAAAATTACTGTTTTTCCATATATCAAAAATAGAAAACTGCTAATCGGAGCACAGTAAATTGACGGAAAATGATCATTAGTGAATTAATAATCACACTTAGCTCATTTCTGTTTGTGTCATAACTGTTCATATAGCCTACAGCTACTTCATCTACAATGTCATTATTACTCGATTAACATTTTCTTTTACACCACAGTGCAGATTAAATATAGACTCACCTCATCTCTACTGATGAGCTCATTGCTGAAGGTCAGACCAGGCATCAAGCCACGTTTTTTCAGCCAGAATATAGCAGCAAATGACCCTGAGAAGAAGATTCCCTCGACAGCCGAGAAAGCCACCAGTCGCTCAGCATATTTGCCTGTTAGGAATGAAAAAATTTACAAAAATAAGACTAAAAAATATTCAATAAATTCCCTTTTACAAATGTGGGAAAATACATGTATGTGCTGTTGCATTTTCTTTCAAGTGAAATTTGTATTATCCTGTCACATTTTAATTAAACTCCTTCATAGAAACCTTTAAATGATTGGATTCAAGTCCTTTACATTTTCTACAAAGCCCCGTAACACAAAGAAAGTCTACATACTGCTGGTGTCATTGATCCACTTCACAGCCCAGTCAGCCTTCTTCTTCACACATGGCATCGTATCAATAGCATTGAACAAGAAGTCCCTGCGTAAAATTCACAAGGAATATAAACACAAGCTGACACACATAACATAAGTAATTATAATCTTTCTTAAAAATTAATTGTTCACTTCAATTAAAATGGTATACATTGCATTTTAATCCCACTTATCGAAAGTATATAAAACAATAGATGCTATACTCACTTTTGTTCGGAATCCTTGATATAGGTGTCAATCAACAAGCTGTACATCTCGGAATGAATATTCTCAATAGCAATTTGGAAGCCATAGAAGCAACGTGCCTCAGTCACCTGCACTTCCTTGCTAAAACGTTCAACCTACCAAACAAACCACAAAAACTTATTTTTGGCATCTGGTTAATAGATGTTCTACATCATTTACTTGTCTAACGTATAAACCAGTTTGCAATAAAACACAATACACACGGTTAATGTATAAATTGTTATCCACAAGGTTCCAATAGGTTTATAACTTCTAAGGAACAGTTCACGTGGTAAAATGTACAGGTATACTAACCAGATTTTCATTCACAATTCCATCACTTGCAGCGAAAAACGCCAACACGTGTGATATGAAGTGTTGCTCCTCGGTCTTCAGTTTGTCCCAATCAGTCAAATCTTTGCTGAGGTCTACCTCTTCCACTGTCCAAAAGGATGCCTCTGCTTTCTTGTACATTTGCCAGATGTCATGATACTTGATGGGGAAAAGTACAAACCTACGAAAAAATTAGTAACCACATAAACAAACACTAGTGTCAAGTGGTTATGACAATGTTATACTGGTGCAAATTACTTTACAATTACTGTAATTGTCAGTGCACTATTGCAGACTGCAACCTCTCTTAGTTCTGCTTTTGTGGCACTCTAATAAATATAGAAATGTTAGCTAATGTGTTCAGACGCATGTGTAACGAACATTAGACAACAGTGAAAAAAATACACGGGGGCTCGGGGCGATTTAGCCCCCCAAAATGTCAAAAAGAGCCCCCGTAAATTTGCATAGTTGAATGCAAACCAAATTTTAGAGTGCTATTTTCATGCACGCGAGCTTGAAAAGTAGCCCCCGAAAAATAAATTATATTTTTTTCCCTGTTAGACAACCATGCCTACCTATGAGGGTTCTCTCTAAGCAAAGGCTCAACTTGCGTGTCCTCCTTTGATTCGTCATCACGTGAGGTTTTACTCTTTAGCTGCAATAAATGAAATAATTGACACAGGGCTTACAACATTGCACACCACAACTTAACAAATCATCAACAGATAGCACGGAAAACCTAAACAATTTCCTTATAAACCAAGCTTTGCCAACATAGCTTAATTTTATATGATTAACTGCAGAAATGCAGTAAAATTATATAAATGAAACAAAGGAATATTGCAGCACTAAACTCCAAACATGACAGGATTGGATCAGTGATGGTAGATCTACTAGATACACGAAACTAAACAGGGCATGCCGCTGAGTTTTAGCTTTAGTTTCACTTTTAGTTTTAGTTTTAGTTTTACCAAATCCACTTTTATAGTTCCCAGTACTACTAGTACTACACAAAGTACAAGATAAGAACGCTGCACAGCGTCATTCACTACATATTTATGGTAATCCATAATCAAATAAACGAACGCTCGTATGAGTTTACTATATTAGCTGGAAGCTGGTGGGTGGACATGCACAATATGACAAGCAGGCTAAATAACACAAGGTATAAATAAGATTTTACGAACACGTTTGCGTGCCGACTTCATTCATCCACAAGAATAATATTGGATTAACAATGCCACCTAGTGGTGGTTAAACTAACTTAGTATAAATAACACCCCCCGGTCTGGAGCGCCACCTGGTGTATGATTTCATGCATAACGTCTCAGGAGCAAGCGGGTACGCCTATAACACTAACATTGGTCGGCTCCATGACTATGAATGTGCATTTAGGAATAATAAACGTACACGTCAGTCTTTACAGCACGAATAACAAACTTACAACAACTTCAAAATGCATATACAAAAACCCGACACCAGTATTGTTCTCCTTTATAACCTACGACAGAGACAGAAGTGATATATCAACTTACCACATCTTTCTTTGGCGACTTTGCAGATTGGATATTCTGAAATTGATACAATGAAGTACATTTTAATTTATACTGAATCACATTACATACAGATTAAACAACAAAAGCTAGTACTACCCAAGGCAATAATTTTCACACTCCATATAAACTATTACAAATTGAGAGCATGCAACAAAATCTTAAGCACAAAATATGATTCAAGGACTTGAGGGCACACAAAATAGCTTTATCGATAATCTGAAAAAATTCCATTTCATTTTTGATATTTCTCTAATGTTCAGAAAGATACCAGTGGATAGATGTGATGCAATTGTCTAAAGAAAACACAGCTGAGAATTAATTAGGCACGTCAGGAGGAGTTACATTTTAGTTTCCGTTTTGATGGCAAGTCGGTCCGACAGTAAAATGACTGTAATTTACCTTGCTGGATAGTTATTTGTAGTGTTGTCAATCGGTTACAAACGGTTATTCGGGGTGTTGAATGCATGCGTGTGCATGTATGTGCTTGTTTAGCCCTGTTTACTGTTTGTTTTGCATTGTTTTGCACTGTGTGTATAATACATGTATGTTAATAAAAGATAACTTGTATAGTTGTGATGATATCTCTGATTCTCATCACTTTTCCAAGTTTTACATTTATTTCGATTTTTTTTTTTCCCGATGAAATCGATTATGTTTTGATAACCAAGCGCTTGGTTCGAGCCACTGTTCAACCGATGATCGAGTATAATCGATGATCGCGACATCACTAGTTATTTGTAATGTATTATGTGTATGATGTGCATTATATTATATTTATCAGAGTGGCTATATGCCTGGCAGCTGGGCACGGTCTTCGATTTCCCAAATGCCCGGCAGTTTTTAATTTCAGCGTATCTCAAGTAAACAAGGGTTAGGGTTAGGGTTAGGAACTGCCGGGCATTTAGGAAATCGAAGACCGTGCCCGGCTCCCGGGCATATAGCCGTGACAGCGTATATTTATAGTTATAGCCACCTTAGCTCTCTAGTACTATATCCCGCGTAGTTGCCGCCTGCGACAACTGTACGCGGGACTATAGTACTAGAGCTATATAGCCACTTTTACTGCTAAAAATTTCATATTTAAAACGTTAATTAATACAAGGAGACAAATGTAAGTGTACTGTACGCTGTACACATCTCCGGCACTCACCTGAACATCACCCAGGATGGCACGTTTTACTGGTCCTAGTGGCCTTTGTGTCTGAAATTTGGTAAGAACAATTGTAAGAATCTAAGATATGTGAAGAGCACATGCACGTACGAACGAAATGCAAACCACAATTACACTATTACTGACACTAATAGCAACAAATGCTACATATATACGCAATATATTACATATAGCACCTTTACACAAAGGAAATTAGTAGCTGCCTGTATATCCATGCTTACCGGATTTTCTTGGTCTGCAAGTTTGGCTCTTCGCATTGGCGATAAAAGATTTCCCTGGTTTCCGTCAGTCTTACCAAGACTCTTAGGTGAGTACGCAGACAGCATTGTGTGGCAGAAGTAAAATGATGAACGGAAAAGGCGTAATATAAACTAAAACTTTCTCAAATAAAATGGTAAATTCGTTCACTGAAATACAGGACAGCAAACACGTCTATTCAGGTCGAGAACTGAGGAACAAGTATTTCTCCCGCGATCTGAAAACGGCAACAGACAAATTTTCGCGCGCTTGACGTCATAGAAGTTTACACCAATGGGCTATGAGATATCGCCCCACGTGATAATGAACGGTTGCTGTTCTTTGTGCCACGTGACGGACACTGAAATTTCGCGCGCTATGACGTCACATGGAAAAGTTGCAAAAGGATCCCATGTTCATGTATTAAATCGCTACTTTTATAGTTAACTAACGGCAATATTAAAGAATAGTCAAATTTCACTTGTTATGGTATGAGAAATAATTAATTATGCACATTAACGATATATAAATAATGAATTTAATATTAAAATATAAGTTTTATGGACAACCAACTTGAACTACATCGTGCGTTTGGGTACACTTCCGGTGAGTTATTTGCCGTGTAAACAAAGGACCGTGACCCGCCAACCGATAAACCTGTTTCATTCAGCCACAGCTGCGATCAGGATGGTTACTGACCCTACCGTGACATCTGCGCGTGTACCCATCTGTCGGTCTATTCGTTAGTTCTATGCCTATATGGTTTATTCTTATCCGATGGGTAGAGACGCGACACTGAAGTCGGGTATCAGATGTAATGCTCTAGTAATACGCTCGCATGATACCGGTACCGGTACTCGAGAACAGGATACTATTAGTATTAGATTCAGATAAATTAACACCAAGATCGGCATAGATAAGTAAATGACATGTTTATTTCGCCATGGAAATCGAACAATAATTATAATACACTTACCCATTGACCGGTCCAAAGGGGTACCGTACTCAGTCGCGTATCTCTACTCAATACTATATATCTCTATGTAGTCGTGATACCTGGCCCGTAGGCAGGTTTTTTTCGTACGGGAGGGTGCGATCCAACGAGTATACGGACTTAAGGGGGGGTCCGGGGGCATGCCCCCCGGAAAATTGTGAAAATTAGGTTGTCTGAGACTGCATTTCGCGCGTTTTGAAGACTGTACGATATGAAAACAGGCAGCTAAAAGCGAACCTAAAAACGTGGACAATTCTCAAATTTTTGAACTTCAAAATGGATTTTTTCCGCAAAAATGTGGATCTCCGCAGCCTGTGGGGGGGGAGGGGGCGCACCCGTCGCACCCCCTTCCCTACCGGCCTGGATACCTATAAAAATGCACGCACGCACAAACACACACACACACACACACACACACACACACACACACACACACACACACACACACTAACACGCACACACAAACGCGCGCACACACAACGCGCTCAACAACACGCACAACAAACACACGCAAACACACACCAGGCACACACACACACACAACACCAACCACACACACACACACACACAACACACACACACCACATGCACACCACAAACACACACCACACCACACACACACAAACAACACCACACCACACCAACACACATACACACACACACGCAGTATGTATAGGCCTACACCGAGTTATAAATAGGATTACATGGGGTTATATTACGTATAAGCACCTTATAATACGTTAAAATTATATTAATTATTATAATTACGTATAAAACCGGTTATAGCGCACTACCCGGTTTAAGTTTGTTATATAGTGTTAGTCAATATGAGCGGTGTAGTACTACTGTAAAAAATTTAATTTCTGTACTTTTTATAGCTGTTACTACGAACAACGCGTCTATCCCCAGCAACTATCAGACTGTAGTTGTAGATAATTCGGAGAAGAAAGGCTTTCGCTCAAATTCGAAACGCTTCTCATATACAGATGTAAGTAATTTCATGCAACGTTTTATTCTTATTTCTCTCGATGTTGAAGTAGATGACATCAAGACATAATGATGATCGATGATGATGACGACGACGACGACGACGATGACGACGACGACGACGATGACGATGACGATGACGACGACGATGACGATGACGATGACGATGACGATGACGATGACGACGACGACGACGACAATGGTGATGTAGATGATACATAACAATGATAACGTGTAACTTTTATTACATTTTTCTTTATAAACTTCAATGTAAACATTAAATCACGTAACTATAAAACAGTTTACTAGTGGTAATTTTAGGAATATATAGATAGCATAAAAACAAGAGCGTATTAGGTATGCTCTTGGTATACGTAATACTTCTTGATAAAAATTCTTCTCTTGATACGCTCTACGCTCTTGATAAAAATATATTGTTATAAAAATGATGTGTGTAATTTTTTATTATTTTAAAGAATGACCTGCCAGGACCAGGAACATATGCTGTTCATCCCGTATTAGCCTCCGATGGACCGTCATTCTCTGTAAAAGGATCGGCTGGATTCCCCTCTAAGGTAAAACATGCATAGTAATTGTATATTTTCATCCCATGGTCGTACATTCAACATAATTACTCTAATTACTCATACAAAACGCTATTATGAATTACTGGCGAAAACCGGTTCGAAATGCAAACGTTGTGTTATTGACGGCACGTGCACTTCCCTCAAATAGGCAGTCGAGGACAGGGAAAAGGAATCCGGGAAGGCAATGGGGTGACAGATGACAGAAAGGGAGCAAAAGAAGAGTAATAGGGTAATGGGAGAAGGCGCGGGGAATATATATGGTGTTGGGAAGAGGAGCACCTAATATGTGGCGGAGAATAATAAAGGAAGGGGAAGGGATAAGGAATTGGAATCAAAAGTGGATAAGAGAGAAGGCTGGTGAAAGCACCGCCCTCTCATTCTCCCCCACCAGCCCTCCGTACCTGTTTATTTCCTCGTCATTGTTCTCTCATTATCTCCGAATAAGACTAGACTGCCCCTATGTTCTATGTCATCAAAAACCGTATATACAACTGCATACGCTCTTTGATGTCATTAGAGCATTTCGTAACATTAACCGACAACACCACGTTCTAACCTGAACAACCCTGTTCTAACCCCCATGTCAACAGTCACTAGATTCTGTAAACCGAAATACCGGAAGTTTTCGATGTATCGTCTTGATACTATCAAGAGCCCATTAACGGGAAGTCAGCGTGTAACGCCTCTCCCGTATACATATTACCATACTATACAACGATATTTATACGACGATAGGTATAGGTATAGGTATCCGATTATACGAGGAGTGTCATAATATAGACGTCTATATAGTCTATATATAGACGTCTATATAGTGTCTATATTATTACAATCCTGATGATGTTTATATACGATGATAGGCGAAGCGTCTACCTCGCGTGCAGATGCCCTGCTCTCCGAGAGTTGGCAGCTACAACTTGACGGATAATCTGAATACCAAGAAAGACTTTAATCAGGCTGGGGCCACGAGTAGCTTTTGTCACCCGATCGCTCTTCAGCCGGATAAGCATGCGAACAGCGACGGACCCGCGGCGAATCAGTACAATGTAAGGCTATGTATATATATTCTGTCGTAGTAGAGACGTGAGAGATAGCTAGCGATAGCCCTGGGATTAGAGAGAATGGTTCCTTTCCATTAGTGATATCAACCGTTCACATGCACTAGAGCCCGGTTCCCAACCGGGGGTACTAGTACCCCCTGGGGGTACCAGCGAACACCACAGGGGGTACCTGGGAAACCTCTTAGACATTTAAAGAAATGTAGTGCTATATAATAATCAGCAGGTGATTCAGGCATCTCTATCGACAGTGCCAACAAGTCATGGTTTAAAAAAAAGTTAGTTTCTGCCATGCAGCAGCAGTCTTCTCATTGAACTGTCGTTTAGTGCACAGTGCGCTTGATTGGAAAAATTCGCCGTGCGACTGCATTAATAAAACATGAACATGATGTCAAAATATTTATGACAATACATCAGTGTTGGTTCTTCATTTTGCTTATGGTAGGCGAAGGGGTACCAAGAGATAGCGTAAAAAATTAGGGGTACGGGGAGTCTAAAAGGTTGGGAACCACTGCACTAGAGCCTCGTAGTTAACAAGCGACTTCGCTTTCACAGTATTGCACTATAAGCCCTGCGAGCTATTGCCAACTATATACGCGAGTATATCATATACATAGGCATGCGAACGCACGCAGGCACGCACACACGCACGCGTGTCGTACACACAAACACATACGCACACACACACGCACGTGCTCACATACATACAAACACAAGCGCGTGCACGCAGGCACGCACACACGCACGTCGCTCACATACACACAAATAAGCACACACACACACACACACACACACACACACA
>NW_014577159.1:466208-468028 GCF_000485595.1 Priapulus caudatus
CACACACACACACACACACACACACACACACACACACACACACACACACACACCCACACGCACACACATACACATACACAAACATGCACGCGCGCGCGCAAGCACGCACACACGCAGTGCTCACATACACACAAACACGCACGCGCGTACGCACGCAGGCACGCACACACGCAGTGCTCACATACACACAAACACGCACGCGCGTACGCACGCAGGCACGCACACACGCAGTGCTCACATACACACAAACACGCACGCGCGCGCGCGCAAGCACGCACACACGCACGTGCTCACATACACACAAACACGCACGCGCGTACGCACGCACGCACAGACGCTTCATTCTTCTCCACCCAGTCCTCCTCCTGCTCTTCCTTGTCCTGTGGCATCGCTTTAAATAGTCTCCCGTGCGCAATAAGCTTGCTTTTACACGCGGTAATTAAGAGCACTGCTGTGCTGATTATCGTGACCGTAATTCTAGAATACAGATTACCTGATGTCAGCTGATGAACGCATTTCATTGCTCTCCTGATCACCGATTGTAAATCGCAGTTGTAAAGCATGGTCGTGTTCTATGGCAGCACGTCAGTAATTACGATCCCATTTTCGCGATTTCTGGTGACATAGTGCCTGATTATTTCCCATCAATGCAGGTACAGGTTTACCTGGGAAAAACGAACAATGTGGCTGCCGCTAATGCATTCAGATCGACGACGAAACGAGAGCTGGTTGACACTAGGCAAGCACAATCGTGTCCTGCGCCATGTAAGAATATAAGATTGTAATTCTAGCTAACAATGTTTGCTAATTTGTTGTTGTTGTCGTGCAGGTTCTGTAAATTTTGCGCATTTCAGGTTCTACATGCATTACCTTTGTTTTTGCAGGGCAGTATACTGTATGTGACTCGATGGTGACAGGAAATGTCCGGGTTCCCTTCTCCAGTTTTAAATCTAAAACTCAGAGATTCACGGAAAAGCCATCCGAAGTATGTGTGTAGACATATATACTGTCATATTTATTCACAAATCTGAGAGGCACTACGTTTTTTACAAAGAACTAGACACGGTGTACAGTTCTTTTACATAAATATTACGTTTATATTTTTATTTTTATTGCTTTCATAATTTTTATTTATTAATTATTATTATTGATGTTACTATTATTTATTTTATATTTATTTTTACGTTTATTATATATTTGCTAAAATATAGCGTTAAACTTTATTGAAGTATTAAATTTGATATTGTCCTTTCCAGCCAAGGGCTACAGACCGAGGGTGTTTCTTATTTATTAATTTAAAAGCAAAAGGATTGTAATATCTTATAAACGACATATAGTTTCAGTTATAATATGAATAATGTGCCCTAAAATGAATATCGTTTCGGTTAAATAGCCATTCTAGGTATAAATATATTGCACTTTTGTGATTAGCCCTCGGTCTGTAACCCTGCCAAAAGATAAGATTAGAAAACCCTCGCGTCTGTAGCTTGGCTGGAAGTGGTTTTGCGCAATTATCAGATCGGCGCTGTTGAGTGCCCCACGTCGTTGCCCGTAATCAACTGGTAGTTTCGTTTACTTACTCTATTAATCTTAAAACATTTTTAATAATAGTTTCTATGGTGTAGTTGAACCATGACAACTTTTTATGTAGCGTTAATATATAACCATAAATTAGCTGAAAATTAAAACCCCCCAGACACCTAGAGTAAACTCTTCCCTTTTAAGGTATGTACGATTAACCAAAGTATTATGCTACATTTGTCATGATATATTATCATGGAATGAATTCAGCCATAATCTTCCAATGTCAATTTTCATTT
>NW_014577159.1:468213-471307 GCF_000485595.1 Priapulus caudatus
CTCTCTCTTTCCCGCGCGCGCGGTCTCTCTTATCAATGTGCATGCGTGTGTGCGTGCATGCGTGTGTGTGTGTGCATGCGTGCATGCGTGTGTGCGTGCATGCGTGCGTGCGTGTGTCGTGATTCAGCATGTGACTGTGTGACTGTGGCAGTGAGCGCTGCTGCTACTAATGTAGACAATACAGTTGGCCGTGACGCGAGTCTGTATATATATATATATATAATTCACGCTTGCTGAGAATTTATCGGTAAATGACAACCTGTCCAGCGCGTACTTGAGAGCTGTGCTTGGTCCGTGAACATTAAATCTTCGTGATTCCGTGTCCTCGTGAAGCCGAGTGACTTGTGATTGATTCTATCTCGGGCAATCTCATGGTTTTCACACAGTCTTAGAACTGTCAAACAAATACCGACGCCATTTTGATTTCAATTAATATCGGATCAGTAAATGTGAATGCCCATCCGTCGAGCTAAGGGTTACCGTTGCAATGATGCTGATGTGGGAGAACGCGTTAAGCTTCAGCAATGACTGTTGGTTTATCTAGAATCAAATACATTGGCGAAATCTATTTTTATTCAGAATCCTGGTTCCAATCACTATAATCCGTACGAATCCTGGGAGATGGGCAAGCAGAAATCACATGAAACGTAAGTGTATTTGCATGTTGTTAGCCAGCGAGTGAATCTGTACGCATCGTGATAGCAGCTGTTGTTGACAATAATTTATGTCCACGTTCTTAGTCTATATATATATATATTTGCAGCATTAAAATATTCAACCATTATTATTTTGCGAAGAATCAAATTATTGAGATTATTTACTCCTGATATATATATATATATATCCTATATATTGTATATGTATATGTATACAGTATATTTATATATATATATATATATATGGGGGTATTGCCTGTACCCGCATATCAGTGGGTATTGTGAATACTTTCAGAGTAGCTATTTTTCAATAATTTTATTAGTGAAAAATAATAATAATATATATATTTAATAATAATAATAGATTATATGCATTGCAATGCCATAGCATCGACTGCCATATAATTATAGTATAGACACATTTATTATAGTTGTATTATTATTATTTTAGTATAAAATTCTATTGTATACGTACACCTTGATTCTATTCTATTATATTATATTGATTATATTTTTGCATACGAAACACAACGCAACCTTGTGCGTCTTGCTGGCTCATCGTGTTCTTGCACACACGCCCACACACAATATTATGACTTTCAGCAAGCGCGCTCTCGTATGTCACGCGTTGTCATCTACTGCTGTTCCATTGATCGTCACCTCCGTCGCACCTGGGCCTTGCACGTACAACATCCCCAGTTACATCGCAGGCAGCAAACAGGTGAGAACCAAGAAAAGTAACGTGTAATAAAGAAAAGTAAGTCTGTAACCGACGCCAATATGTTAACAGGCGCTGTATACCCTAACCCTACTTTACTTTCGTTGTTTATTTTATAGAAATGCACATATGAGCTATGGAGCTATTTTATAAGACGATCTAGGCTACATTATACTATATTGTATTTGTATATACATATAGACCTACCTTGTTTATTTTTTCTATGGTTTGAAAATATAAGAAAAAAATTGGTATCGTACGTGCGTGTGCACGCGCTGTATCATGGTTGGTACTGAATATGCTAGTTGATGTAAACAAATGATAAAACACACGAGGTACGTGGATTTCGTTATCTCCGGGGAGGGAGTGTCGCAACCGAACGATCAGTAACGATTGTTGTTTTGCTTGCACTGCCTTAAACAGTATAACTTGTTTATTTTTTGCGTAATTTTGAACGATTTTAGTAACTCCGTGTGAAATTCGGTTTCCATGACAACCGACGCGCGTATTTTCTTTTGTGCGTGGCTATAGCCGATAAAAAGCGGAAGATTGCTGGCGCACTTGCACACAAAACGTATTCGTACAGCCGCCGAAGGAGTTTTTGTGCAAATGTGCTTTTTTTCAGTCTGCGATACAGCGATGAATTATTTGCTAACATTTTTATGATTTAGATTTTTAACTGTTATATAATTAGAATGATTTGGATGATTACAGAAATAATCTGAAATAATTTGGCGCTATATAACTATACCCATCCGAAATTTGCATTTGGAACGTAGTTCTGTATAAACACGATCAAACGTAAATTGGAGACATATTTCTCGTAGTCGTTTCGACAATATTTTTCTTATTTCCACTCAATCTTGACTTGGCTAACTCATTTTAATGTCTCCACAACACCCATTTCTAATTGCTGCCATAGCAACCAAGTTTCAAATGTCTTCTGCATTAGCAGAGGTTTACCTATAGACTAGATGGATCGCAGTATTCCACGACTCTTATGCGATTTCTAGCCAAATCCTCAGACAAACTAGCTGTGACCATACAGCATATTGCTGGAAAACCTATAAAAAAAAAACGGATACTATAAACATCTCGACCGGCGAAAAGTCGAACGTAATAAATAAATAAATTTAATTGGGATACTCATCATATTTGTAGAGAGTCAAACGAGTGAGTATAGACTAGTATACGTGGGGAGTATGCAGGCTGATCGCTGATACCCCTCTATGGTGCATAGAAGAGATGGATTCGTATAGTAGGCAGCTGTGGAACGTGTGAACGTGTTCTCATTTGTCGTTGTTCTGCCGTTCTCTAGAATGTTCCCAGCGCGGCGTTTGCTTCAGGAACGCAGCGGTGGCATCCCGCCAGAGGCAGCAACATGCTACCTGGACCCGGTAAGTTTTAATGTCGGTAGGTAGTCACGAGTCTTACGTATCACAACATATTATTGGCAGAAATAGAGCTAAAATGTGCGTGGGATGCATGGCTGGCTGGATGTCCTGTCGCTATCGATTATCGCCCGCTCCCGCGCGCACGCGCACACGCGCACACACATGCACGCACACACACGCACGCACGCACGCACACGTCTCCCTCCTCTCTCTCACACACACACACGCTCTCTCTCTCTCTCTCTCTCTCTCTCTCTCTCACTCGCACACACACACACACACACACACACACACACACACACACACACACACACACACACACACAC